>NC_057795.1:577948423-578222029 GCF_018294505.1 Triticum aestivum
CCGAGCCGCGAAACCTCAGCCCCACCTCCATGGCGCCCCGCACCGCACCAATTTCACAGCCGCCCTCCTCCCTAATGTCGGAGACGCTGTCCAATTGCCGTCGTGCACTGGGCCGTGTGCCTCTTACTCTGTGTTGCTGATGCTGCCTCGACAACGGCCGCGTGAACCATACCGGAGCTGACTCACCCCCGCCGTTGTTCATGGCGCCGGAGCGGCTCCAACTTCGGATCTGTCTAGAGTCCTGGTGCTGCTTCCGTGTAGCCGTCGACCATTGCGACATCGCTCTTTCCCTGCCGCCGGTCGCCACCGCAACCGCGCCGGCCTCACCGACTCGGCAGCTGGACCTGCCTACTTCACCATGTCGCCAGATAGTTCGCACCCTCATCTCAAATCACTTTATTTAGGCGTCAGTTGTCTGAATTTTTATTCTGGGCCAATTGATTCCCAATGGGAAGCAGCACCCCTCGAGGCGGCGGAGCTCCTAGGCTGTCGGTTGGCTGGTGTCTAACATAAGGGTGCGGGGCCGCAAGTTCGCCGCGAAAGCAGCGCTTAGATGGCTATCTTTTAGAGTTGCATGGGTTGAATGTACTGCCACCGTCGGATCTGGATGACGGGGAGTGTTTGTGGATTGGCCCGGGGGCGGCGCAACCACAACAGTGCGGTGGGGCGGGGAGCGGGGTTTTGGCCGGGGCCATAGACGACGGAGGCAGGCTGCTCTGCCGTTGGTCGCTGGCTCTTCGGGGAAGATTCCGAATAGTGTCAGCCGGGAGGCACAAGATGGCCATCAAGCCATCCGGCGTAGATTGGACAGTACCAAAATAAAATAAAATCGTGTGACCCCAATTTAGTCTTCAGTCAACAGACGTGTGACCACTCTCGTACCTTGTTGTTGATCTCTTAGTGTATTTCTTCAGATCAAAGAGATATGTCGTTCTTAACATTATGCGTTATCTGCATCTTCAGACACACCGTCTTCCGACTCACCGCAGCTGCTCCAACAAGGGAAGCATACACCAGAAGGGAGCTATAGTCCCCACTCAATAGTTCCCTGCATCGAATGCGCGTGCCCGACATGGACAGCCCCAACAACTGCAGGGCCATCGACAAGTCAGCACATGATGCTCACTCCTATGGATGGCAGCCAGATAGGTTGTACCCTCATCTTACTTGTGTGCAACATTTATGTCTTTGTTATTCATCTAAGCACGGAAAATAGATCATCACATTTCACTGTATATTCATGCAGATCTCTTATGGGTCTTGTTCAGGAGTTCACGCTGTTCCATAGTTCAGCTAAGATACTTGTTCTTTAGGTAACATTGTTCCATAGTTATCATCCATCAGCCAATGCTATCCCACAGGCTGGTGATTATAGTATTATACCACTTCTAGTATTACCTATGTTGTTCTTTAATACTTTTGTGTGCCATCTAGTTAATCTCGAGTACAAACGATACATACTCTATAGCTTTCATCTGTGTTCTCCCTTTAGTTTATGAGACCTGTTGCTGCTAGTTAACCCCAGTCCTACTATTTATGTCATCTCCTACAGGCACTCATTTACATAAATCTAACTACTAGTTGTCTTCCATGCATGTCAGATATAATTGCACACACTGATATATCCACAAGAACCTCACGGAGCAATGTAAATGCAAATAAACTTGATGTCAATGATACCCAATATGATGGAACATGTAAAGGCAGTTCTTTAGAAGACTTGCAGAAAGATGATGAATCCTCTTCACCCCACAAGGTCCTTGCTCTAACTTGGCCTGTGATATGGGTACAACATGCATATAATGTGCTGGAGTGTATCTACTCTGTTGCAATGCCATGTGCTTAGCATGCTGATCATGCATGTAAATATGTCATGCCTTCCTGTTTTTCAGTACCTATTCCATTCATGATAACATGTTTTCAAATTCAAGTACTGTCATTCTACTCTATCGCAATGCCATCTGCTTAATTTGGACATCATGCTTCTGAATATCTTATGCATTGTTATTCATCAGTATGTACTTCATCTGTCTGCCATACCATGTTTTTTTACATTGAAGTGTTGTTCTAGTGCTCTGTTGCAATGCCATCTTATTTTCCCAATCATACACGTGTATGTTGCCTTAGTTATTTCTGTACGTATTCCACTAGCATATAGTTTTACATTCAACTAGTGTTTTTTTGCTGTGTTGTCATGTTGTATCCCTAGCTCTTACACCATACTCCCTCCATCCGGATTACATGTTGCCGAAATGGATAAAAAATGATGTATCTAGAACTGAAATACGCCTAGACCCATCCATTTTTTCCGGATGGAGGGAATACATGTCAATATGTCATGCCTTCCTATTCTTCAGTACCTATTCCATCTCTCTGTTGTCGCATGTTTTATAATTAAAGCACCATTCTTCTATACAAGGCATGCAAGGGGAAGACAACTATGTTAGAATCTGAAGGGTTACAAACAAGGCCTTTGCAAAAGATCCAAACGCCAGGAGATAATAAACCAACTCCAGTTTTTATAGATACTGCTCCAGCACAGAGAAACCCAACTCGTACTAATAATAAGCAGATTCCAGTGGCCAAAGAACTAGTCCGCTCCAGTCCAGCAAAAATATGTCAACTCAATTCTAAGAAGCGTGTGCGTATCCTTGCATCATGAAATTTTATAGCATGCTGATCATATTTTCTACATGTTTCTTACCCATCTCTCTTTTAGAAAATAAGCTTAACAGATAGAAGAATTTCTGCAATGGTATCGTTTATGAGGAAAGATTTTTGCAGGAATTCTCTATGCTCCAATGTAGATGTAAGTACCTATTGTATATCACTATATTTTTACATCAGCATGTATTTTGTTAATCGGCGTGAATCCAACCTTTATCTGATCTAAATTTAGTTGTAGCAAACTATATGATTAAAGGCCACAATGTTGATTTTTTAAGGAAAACTGCCTGGTAGTTTTGCATCCTGAGCTGCATGAGTGTACCATCTCATATCAGTGGGTTTGAATACTTTGGTTCTGCAGTGGGTTTTTCAGTATATTTTTTTACTGTGTCGTCCTGTCGTATCCCTAGCTCTTACATCATACTCCCTCCGTCCGGATTAAATGTCGCAGAAATGGATAAAACTGGATGTATCTAGAACTGAAATACGCCTAGACCCGTCCATTTATTTCCGGATGGAGGGAATACATGTCAATATGTCATGCCTTTCTATTCTTCAGTACCTATTCCATCTCTGCTGTATCATGTTTTATAACTGAATCACCATTCTTCTATATAAGGCATGCAAGGGGAAGACGGCTATGTTAGAATCTGAAGGGTTACAAACCAGGTCTTTGCAAAAGATCCAAACACCAGGAGATAATAAACCAACTCCATTTTTCATAGATACTGCTCCAGCATAGAGAAACCCAACTCCCACTGATAATAAGCAGATTTCAGTGGCCAAAGAACTAGTCCGCTCCAGTCCAGCAAAAGAATGTCAACTCCATTCTAAGAAGCGTGTGCGTATCCTTGCATCATGAAATTTTATAGCATTTTGATCATATTTTCTACATGTTTCTTACCCATCTCTCTTTTGGAAAATAAGGTTAAACGATAGAGGACTTCCTCCATTGGGATCGTATTCGAGGAAAATATCTTGCAGGAATTCTCTGTGCTCCAATGCTGATGTAAGTACCTGTTGTATATCACTATATTTTTACATCAATATGTATTTTGTTAATCGGCGTGAATCTAACCTTTATCTGATCTAAAATTAGTTGTAGCAAAATGTTAAAGGCGCCAATGTTGATTTTTGTAAGGAAAACTGCCTGGTAGTTTTGCATACTGAGCTGCATGAATTTACTATCTCATATCACGCACATTACTGAATTGTAGTGCTTCTCTGGTTGCCCATTCATTCATTGTGTTAATGTTGCTTTCGTGCTACCTTACCTGGCTAATGGTAGTTGTGCCATATTGTGTTAATTTGGTGTAGGCTAGTTGCCCAAACGTTCGTTGTGTCAATGTTGCTTTCCTATTATCTGACTTGGCCAATGATAGCAATGCTAGTGTGTTAATTTTGTGCAGGCTGCTGAAGATAAGAGGACAAACTCTAAAAACAGCAAGGCAACCCCATTGTTTCTTTCCAGTAAATCTAGGCCAGGTAATATGGCAATAACTCGTGATTAATCTGTTTGGCTCCCGTCCTAATTTATGTTATGATGCAGTGGTCGAGACACTCTCCACTATCAATAATACAAGCCTGCCAAAATCGCCATCTGAATCTATTTAGTATCCTCTGTCTCGAATGCAACGGAATAAATGTATGTTTGTGAACCAATTAATGGCTGAAGCAATGATGGAAATGGTGGATGAATCAGAGGTGCAGAGTCATGCGACACAACAACTGATCAATGTTTTCAGAGACAGTGTAGCAAAGCAGAAAGAACTTGCCCACATGCTTATGGGCGTCATCTGTGCTGAGGTTGCAGATTGTGACGTTGTAGATGGTTAGGTTCTACTCATTTATTTGCACTGGCATCAATCTTTGATTGCCCAGTGGATGTAATTTCCTATAATATATGTTGAATGTGCAACGTTATTCCCTGTATGCCATACCTTTGCTTGATCGGTTTTGGTCCTGTGCATAATTGCTCGTCGTAATGGGCTCAAATTATCTAATTTGGCCTAAAGACATGTACGAACTTTAGTGGGCCCATTAAGTTAATGGGCCGTTACTAGGCCAAAAGTTAATGGTCGTCCCTCTTACCTCCCGGGTCGTTAACAGGCCGACATCGAAGCGGGCAACAGGTGGCCCCAATTTATTTCACGGGCCGTTAACAGGACGTTACTAAGTTTGGGCTACATATGGCCCAACTATACTGTAGGCCTTTAGCAGGCCGAAAGAGACAACGGACTTGTACTGGACCATGAAGACCATGGGCCGCTAAGAGGCCGAAAGTCAGGTCGTATTGTAAATGGCCCAACTGTGTTGTGGGCCTTTAGCAGGCCGAAAGAGAAACCGGGCTGGTATTGGACCATGAAGGGCATGGGCCGTTAAAAGGCCAAAACTAAGGTCCGACTGCAAATGGCCCAACTCATTTATGGTCCGCTAACAGGCCGAAAGGCACACAGGGCCGGGAATTGGCCCAACACTTAAATGGGTCGCTAAAAGGCCAAAACTCATGTCCGACTACAAATGGCCCAACTGATTTATGGGCCGTCAATAGGCTGAAAGTGACATCGGGCCAGAAATTGGCACAACACTTAAATGGGCCGCTAAAAGGCCAAAACTCAGGTCCGACAACAAATGGCGCATCAGATTTATGGGCCGTCAACAGGCTGAAAGACACATCGGGCCAGAAATTAGCCCAACATTTAAATGGGTCGCTAAAAGGCCAAAAGATGTACATCCTGAAAATTGGCCCATCCATTAAATGGGCCGTTAACAGGCCGAAATCTCATCGGGCCGATATTGAGCCCAAATATATAGCGAGCTGTTAACGGGCTCGAACTGACAATGGGCTGCAATGGTGTCAAATCTTTAACGGGCCGTTGACGGGCCGAATTGGCACATCTCGTATGGGCCGTGGGCTTAAATGGACCTGACACAAGTAGGCCTTACATGGGCTGGCCTGCTAATTTTTACTGGGTCGGCCTTTTCATAGGAATGGGCCTCTGTTGGGTTGTGCCACGTGTCGACGTATCATAGGCGCCTTCCGTCCAATGAGCGGATGACATCTGTCCCAACGATGAGCCGACACGTATTTCCTCCAGCCAATGATGATTTTACACGTGGAAAATCCCCATTGGTCGGGGCTGTTAACGGGTTATCGGATTCAAAACCTGACCCGATAGCTTAACGGTGTTTCGTTATGGTGGATGCCACATGTCGGTCACCCTTGACGAAAGCACTTATGTGACGCGCGATTTATCGTCATGGAAGTGGACACTTCTGTGATGATAATTTTGGTAATGTCATGGAACACTTCTATGACAGCACAGGTATGACTATCTTGATTCTGTCATAAATTTGTCATGGATGTACATGCATGACAAAAAACGTGACCTACTGTGACAAACACGTATCATCACGGAAGTGTATTCTTTTTGTAGTGAAGTATGAAACTAGAAGTACTTTGTAGGTATTGTTGGATAGGTTTGCAAGATAATAAAGAGCATGTAAATATAAACTAGGGGCTGTTTAGATGAAGAAGCAATAAAGTAAATATAGCGAGTGTGGAAAAGTGGTGGTAGGAGTTGTGAAATTGTCCCTAAGCAATTAACTACTTTACTAGACCGATAGCAAGTTTTATGTGGGAGAGGCATAAGCTAACATACTTTCTCTTCTTGGATCATATGCACTTATGATTGGAACTCTAGCAAGCGTCCGCAACTACTAAAGTCATTAAGGTAAAACCCAACTATAGCATTAAAGTATCAAGTCCCCTTTATCCCATATGCCACAACCCCCTTACTCGGTGTCGGTGTCAAAACTGGCGGATCTCGGGTAGGGGGTCCCGAACTGTGCGTCTAGGCGGATGGTAACAGGAGACGAGGGACACGATGTTTTTACCCAGGTTCGGGCCCTCTTGATGGAGGTAAAACCCTACGTCCTGCTTGATTAATATTGATGATGTGGGTTACAAGAGTAGATCTACCACGAGATCAAGGAGGCTAAACCCTAGAAGCTAGCCTATGGTATGATTGTTGTTTGTCCTATGGACTAAAGCCATCCGGTTTATATAGACACCGGAGCGGGCTAGGGTTACACAGAGTCGGTTACATTGGTAGGAGATCTACATATCCGTATCGCCAAGCTTGCCTTCCACGCTAAGGAAAGTCCCATCCGGACACGGGAAGAAGTCTTCAATCTTGTATCTTCATAGTCTTGGAGTCCGGCCGATGATGATAGTTCGGCTATCCGGACACCCCCTAGTCCGGAACTCCCTCAGTAGCCCCTGACCCAGGCTTCAATGACAACGAGTCTGGCGCGCATATTGTCTTCGGCATTGCAAGGCGGGTTCCTCCTCCGATTAATTTACAGAAGATTGTGAACACCAGGATAGTGTCCGGCTCTGCAAAATAAATTCCACATACAACCGTAGAGAGAATAATATTACACAAGTTCAATCTACTGACGTATTTTGTGGCGTAACGTCACACCACTACCAAGCCTTCAAATTGTTTTTATTGTTCCATCTCAGCGCGTTTAGCGAGGCGGTTTCCTTGGCACGTCTTATCGAAGCAGAGATCGTGTTCCCCTTATTCCAGGATTCCCATCAATACGGACGTGGGTAACCCAACCGCGCCCATTGCCACGCCCCCTCCATCGAAGGCGGGTTCCAAACGGTCACGGGGACGGCTCTTGGTATTCTTCCTCTTTATAATGAGACCAAGGCCCATTCTTTTTATTCAATCTTCTATTGAATCCGCCCCTCTCCCTGAGTTCCAACACCCAGGGCTCCGAACTCAGGTTCCTTCGATCCTCGACAATGTCCGGTCCTGATCTACGAGGCCGGTGGATGCCCTCCTCCGTCATGGAGGAGGACGTGCTAAAGCTGAGAGATGCCAGGTATTTAACCTACGAGATTTCGCATAGGCTATCTGCCCGAGGGCAAGTTATCCCAACTCCCGAGCCTGGCGAGATCGTCGTGTTCATGTCTCACTTCCGTCGGGGTTTAGGCTTCCCGACGGATCCCTTCATGAGGGGGATCATGTTTTACTATGGGCTGGAATTCCACGACCTGGCTCCGGAGTCCATCCTCCATATCTCATCATTCATTGTCGTTTGTGAAGCCTTCCTCCGCACTACCCCTCACTTCGGCTTATGGCTCAAAACCTTCAACGTGGAGCCGAAGATGATTGAGGGGCGTCAGGCAGAGTGCGGCGGGCGGTTATAAGCAAGAGGGCTGAAGCTCCATGGCCTAAGGGCTCTTTCCAAGAGGAGCTCGGCTTGTGGCAACAGGAGTGGTTTTATATCACCGCTCCCCGGGGCAGCAGGCAGAAGCCGCCGCCCGTCTTTCGCTCGGGCCCTCCACAGCAGCTGACGTCATGGGTCAACAAGGGGCGTGACTGGGGGTCTCCCAAAGATGTCCCCCTGTTGCAGGACCGGATTCGAGTCCTCCAAGAAAGGGAGATCAATCTGGTCGCAGTGGTGCAGGTCATGTTGATCCGGCGCCTACTGCCCTGCAAACGTCGCCCCCTCCGCCTGTGGGAATTTAATCCGGAGGGGCCGCGAGCTCTTCAACACTTCATGGGTTTGACTCCCATGGAGATGTATAAACTGTTCTTCGGATTGCAAGAGACGCATCCGGAATTGACCGAGGACGCTGGCCTAAGCTGCAATCGCCCGGATACTCAAGTAAGTATCCCTGTGTCCGGACACACCATCCATTTATTTATCGTGAGCTTGCCTTTTAACCAGCTATCCCTGGACAGGAGTGGATAGCGCAAGCAAAACTGATACGGTGTCCGGCCCCACTCCCTGAGACCACGCAGGATCCCATGTTAATCAAAATGTTGGAGGTTGCATCTTCAAATGAGGGCGAAGGGGGGCACGAAGGAACTGTCACCTCTGCCAAGGAGGCGTTTAATAAGGGAGGAATCAAGAGTCCCTCCTTCTAGGGGGAGAAGCGGAACGCTTCCGAAGACCCGGAGGCCAAGGCCTTAAAGCGGGGAAAGAAATCTGTACCGGAAGGTCCTGCGCCAGAAAGCGCCCCGACCGTACTGTCTCCTCGGAGGAATCAGCCCTCTAACGAGCCGTAAGTAAAAAGGGGGATTTTATAATTATTACACACCCCTGCTTAATGTCTAAAGGTAACCGAAGTTTTTACCTTGTAGTTCCGATCTCAGCCCATCTCAGCACAGCTCATCTTCGGGAGACCTTCGTCCGGAGATGATGGAGAGCGAAACACCTCCATCTGCCGCCCCATCGCACGGGGCAGATGACCCTGAGGTGTCGTCGCGGAGGGTCTCCCCGAGTCCGGCGGGGCCGGAGAGTTCGGCACCCATTGGAGTATGGCCGGTGGAGCTGCAGGATTTGCTTAATAGGGCGTCCATCTCAGAAGATCACCGCACATTAATGGGTAATGTGATTGAGAGGATCTCGTCCGCCGAAAGCGGGTTGTATGAGGCCGTTGGAAGTTTACTGACGGGATTTGAGGTACGCAAAAAATGACATACCTGTTGACAGTTTTGCACATGAAGTGCGCCCTGTATAGTAGCCCCTGAGACTTGGTATGCTGTCGAAAACGGCAGCGTGCCTAGGATCATAATCTCAGTTATTAACTGTCGCCTTTCTTATGCAGGTGGCGGAACGTTCGATGGCCAGCCGGACGGATGGATTCGCTGAGCTGAAGAAGCAACTTGACGCTGCAGATGCGGACATCTCGCTGGTTAATAAACGACTTGATGAGTCACAAGGTATGTGATTGCGCCGCGGTCGCAGAGTAAGGGAGCTGATGCCCATTCCTTACAAGTTGTATGTTTGATGCAGATGGTGCTGCTGCTGTGGAAGACCTTCGAGCAGAACTTGCTCGGGCCAAGGAGCAAGCCAGAAAAAGCGAGGCGGCTGCCTTGAAGGCAGCGGAAGAGCTAGAAGCCGAGAAGGCTGCTCACTGCCGAAGCAGGGAGGAGATGGCCGGAGTGGCCATGAAATTAAAAGTTGCTACCGACCGCCTGGAGGTTCTTGAAGGAGAACGCCGAGTGGAGCAAGAGGACCTGAAGAAGGCCGATGCCGAAGCCAAGGATGCCCGTAGTGCGATGCGGGCTATGAAGGAGGAACTGCGTCAGGTCGGAGACATTGTGGCTAGAAAGCCCTTTATGTTGCGTAGGAAGTTCACAGATCCGAAGTATGCTCAGCTGGGCCGATTGTACGGTGCAGAGGATCCTTATCTGGACTTGGCGGCGAGTGCGGCTGACGCAGTCGTGCACTTTCGAAGCCAGGAGGATCATGAAATGGAAGAGCTTTTCTGGTCTCAATTCCATAGTCCGGAGCGTCCACTTCCATTGAGTGATCGGCTGGTTGAGTGGGCTGAGCTGAATAGATTGTCCGGACTGGCCATGACAGATGTGGTAACTCATCTGTGGCCGAAAAGCCCCAAGCCGAAGAGTTATTTTGGCTTGTTGCAGCAATTCCTTGGGGTAGTGCCGCATATTAAGGCGATGAAGCAGTCGGCATGCATAGAAGGTGCGCGGATGGCTCTCGCCCGTGGTAAAACATACTGGGCGGAGATGGATGCCACCGCTGTTGCATCCCGGGGTTCGGACAAAAGCCGATTCCCCACCGAGCATTACTTTGAGGAAGTCCTGCCGGGCGCTCGTATAATAGAGTCGCAGTGCTCGAAAGATGTTATGTTTGAATGACATGTATGATTTCTAAGATCATGTTTATAATGCAATGACTTTTTATACTTGTGTGTTCAAGTATTGAACTATCTCCTGTGCGGCCGTATATGTATGTATAATCTGAAAGATGGCAGTCTTTGGCTTCAGCCCCCACGCACGTGGTGCGGGGGTGTTTGCAAAAAGAAAAACGCTTTTTCACACTTAATCCAATGTCTTGGTCCTTTTAAGGAGGTGATAGCATAGCAAACTAGGCAACCGGACTATAATGCTTTATCACTTTCACTTAGCCATAGGAGCTCGAATGTGGGGCTACTATATAGCCCCTGATGGCACCGCGCTTCTCCGAACTTGGGGCGTGTATGTGCCTTACCGGGAAGCGGTCCTTCGTCAAAGCGGAGGAATTCTAAACATTCCAATGGTCGATCGAGTGGTTGACCAGTCTCTCGCTATATCATGACAGTCAGTTTTCGGCTTTCTCTACTGAGGTGCTCTCCCGGCCAAACCGGGGCACAATCGCAGTAGTTCTCCTGGTGTTGCGTTAGCCAATGATACGGAACATAAGGCAGCAAAACACAGGAGCCGAGCAAACCCAACATTTGACCAAAGACATGATTCGGAGCTGATGCATATAAGGCCTAACTCGAGACGCCGAACACTCCCTGAGGTGTTCGGTCTTTATGATATCGGGCAGAATAAAGCCCTAAGCCCCTAGTGTCCAGGTACAGGCGGGAACTTCTAACGCGGCCGATGCCAAAACGCCAGCCTCCTCCTCGGCTCTGGTAGGAAACCGGGGGATGTGTATCAACAAGAGACAGTGAGAAAGGTTTACGCAGGGTCTTAATCTGAAAAGAATCCTTGCAACGGGTCCCTACTGCACGTCTGCGCTTGTGTCTCCGTTGTGCTGTATCCTGGACGGGTGTAGCACGTGCTTCATCTGTAAAAGAGAAGGACTTAGTTTCTAAGAAATATCGTGCAAAAAGTGTATCAAAATAAAGTATAATATGGAAGATGAAGAAAGTTGAGCTTTATTGGCTTTCATCATTTATGCGCGCGGCCCCCTAAAAAAAGGGGTATGCGGCTGGGAAGCCCCTTGCCGGAATCGTCTAACCATGTCCGAGGTCTAAATGACTTGTTTTGGGGGGCTTTGACCTGCAAGGTCAGAATAATGTGTGGCTGTCTAGGCAGCCGCACATTCTCCATGGTCGAGAGACACCTGGAGTTTTGAGAATATGCCACGTGGACCGGGCATTTTTAAGCATAAGAGACGCGTAATGCGGTATTGCATGAAAGCGCGCGAAAGCGGCACGCCCTAGTAGTGCTTAAGGGCTACTGCTAAATGGGGCGATGGAGGGTGAGCTTTTCGCGACGGAGGTTGTCGGATGAACCGAACATGACCCCTAGTGGTATAGAGCCTGTAAAATTGGCTGAAAAGGTCTGGCGTCACTCCTTTGAAGGAAGTGCTGCTATAACGAATTTTGGTGGGTTCTATCCCCAGTTTGCGGACGGTGTCTTGGTATAGCAGGGGCCGCGCTGCATGTTATCACGTGAAGTGAGTTCACTGTTTTGACTTCTAATGGGAAAGTCTTTTGGTTTCCGAAGCGCTGCTTTTGGGTTTCGTCACTGTAACTTGGTGTGTCGAGCCCTTTGTGTTCGGCGTTAAGTCGGCCGGACTGCTTAAAGACCCAACAATCTCTGTGGGTATGGTTTGCAGGCTTCCCGGAGGTACCGTGTATTTGACACAGTCTATCTAGAATCTTGTTGAGGTTGGATAACTCGTCACTGTTATCCTTTAAGGGCAGTGTTTTGTTGTTCGGTCGAGAGCTTTTGAATCCGGCGTTGACCGCCGTATTATTTGGCCCATTCTCCTTGTTCCGGCGCTGATCTTTTTTGCGTCATGATTTCCCATTTCCATCCCTGATTTTGGATGTACTCGGGTCGCTGGTGCTGCATCTAGCCAACCAGCTGTCTTCCCCCGCGCAAAAGCGGGTCATGAGACTTGTTAGTGCGGCCATTGTTCTTGGTTTTTCCTGGCCGAGGTGTCTGGCGAGCCATTCGTCTCGGACGTTGTGTTTGAAGGCTGCCAAGGCTTCAGCGTCCGGACAGTCGACTATTTGGTTCTTTTTAGTGAGGAACCTGTTCCAGAATTTGCGTGCTGATTCTCCGGGCTGTTGAGTTATGTGACTTAAATCATCTGCATCCGGAGGCCGGACATAAGTCCCCTGAAAATTTGCTCGAAACGCATCCTCAAGCTCTTCCCAACTCCCAATCGTATTTTCTGGGAGGCTTTTAAGCCAATGCCGGGCCGGCCCTTTGAGCTTGAGGGGAAGGTATTTTATGGCATGGAGATCGTCTCCTCTTGCCATGTGTATGTGTAGGATATAATCCTCAATCCAGACTCCGGGGTCTGTTGTTCCGTCGTATGCCTCTATGTTTATGGGTTTAAATCCCATTGGAAATCCATGATCCAGTACCTCGTCGGTAAAACATAGTGGGTGTACGGCACCCCTGTAATTGGGTGTGCCGTTGTCTTCAAATGCTCGGCTGGTTGTGTTACTTCCTCGAATCTTCTTTTTTGGCCCATAGATAGACCTGGTCGGGTTATTCTTTTTCTGAAGATCTTTATGTTGATCATGTGTCGGCTTGTGTGTGGCGCCCCGTGTTGCTCTTGGCCTGTCATCTGGTCGTCTATCCGGCCAGGTGGCCCCTTTCTTTTTTGACTGCGGGGGCTCGAAGGCCTCCTCATCAAATTCGGGCAACAACTTGCGCTTCGGGTAGCTCTTTGTCTGGTGACTAGTGCCATATTTATCTGCGGTGTTGAGTACTTTGCTCCATCTTATTCTAAGTGTGTCTTCCGCTGTTTTGAGCTTCCGCTTTTGCTTCTTCAAACTTCTTGCAGTGGCGACGAGCCTGTTATGGAGATTCGTATGCTCTGGTGATGTGAGATCATCTTCGCCGAGGATGGGTTGCTTGTCCGGTTCATGTCCGGCTGGCTGCTTGTTGACGTGTGCGTCGTCCACTGCTTCGCCCTGCTCTAGGGTCGAGTCCATATGGTTACCGTTTTTGTCGATGCCGGTCTTCGGGCGGCGCTTGCGTCGCTGCTTTCTTTGTCTGTTGGGGGAGTTGTCCTTCGCCACGTCCCGTTTTTCCTCATTGTCGCTTCCTTTTGGTGTGCCCACCATGCATACGTTGTGGGATGGGGTGGCTTTCCTGCGTCCGTTAGGCGCTGGTTCTTGGTCGTCTCCGGCATCGTCGTCCATACCGTCGATGTCCTCAGAGTCGTAATCTAGCATGCCGGTTAGGTCGTCGACAGTGGCTACCAAGTGGGTGGTGGGTGGGCTCTGAATTTCTTCGTCGTCCGCATCCCAACCGTCCTGGCCGCAGTCCGGCCAGGCCTCTCCTGATAACAAGAGGTACTTTAGCGAACTCAAGATGTCGCCAAAAGGTGAGTGTTGAAAGATGTCCGCCGCGGTGAACTCCATGATCGGCGCCCAATCGGATTCGACTGGAGCGGGCGCGGGAGGTCCGGAGTCCGGCAAGGAGTCCGGCACCTCGGAGTCACGAGCTTCTTGGGGGACAAGATCAATGTTCGACTCTATCGCCGTAGAGGTTGTAGCCCCCGAGGTGGTGTCTAGCCATCGATCCTTGGTCTGCGTAGCCGGCTCCGAATCGAAGATCGGAGCGGGTTCGAGTGCGGCCTCCAGGGTACTGTCCGGCTGCAGAGCTAAATCATGCCCATCGTGACAGTACGGCACGCTCGGCTGTGGCTCGAATCCGTCGAGGATCAAGTCCCCACGGATGTCAGCCGTGAAGTTCAAACTTCCAAATCTGACCTGACAGCCAGGGGCGTAGCCTTCGATCTACTCCAGCTGGCCAAGTGAATTGGCCCGCAGTGCGAAGCCACCGAATACGAAGATCTGTCCGGGGAGGAAGGTCTCACCCTGGACTGCATCGTCGTTGATGATCGAAGAAGCCATCGAGCCTATCGGTGACGACACAGAGGAACTCTCAATGAAAGCACCAATGTCGGTGTCAAAACCGGCGGATCTCGGGTAGGGGGTCCCGAACTGTGCGTCTAGGCGGATGGTAACAGGAGACCAGGGACATGATGTTTTTACCCAGGTTCGGGCCCTCTTGATGGAGGTAAAACCCTACATCTTGCTTGATTAATATTGATGATGTGGGTTACAAGAGTAGATCTACCACGAGATCAAGGAGGCTAAACCCTAGAAGCTAGCCTATGGTATGATTGTTGTTCGTCCCATGGACTAAAGCCATCCGGTTTATATAGACACCGAAGCGGGCTAGGGTTACACAGAGTCGGTTACATTGGTAGGAGATCTACATATCCGTATCGCCAAGCTTGCCTTCCACGCCAAGGAAAGTCCCATCCGGACACGGGAAGAAGTCTTCAATCTTGTATCTTCATAGTCTTGGAGTCCGGCCGATGATGATAGTTCGGCTATCCGGACACCCCCTAGTCCGGAACTCCCTCACTCGGGTTTATGCTTCTGTCACTCAAGCAACCCACTATAAGCAAATCATGAACATATTGCAACACCCTACAGCGGGAATCCCTCACGCTTGCGCGACACGGAGGGCACAATAGGACAACAACATAACCACTAGCAAATTAAACCAATCATATCAATTCATCAATCACCGATAGGACAATGAAAATCTACTCATACATCATAGGATGGCAACACATCATTGGATAATAATATGAAGCATAAAGCACCATGTTCAAGTAGAGGGTACAACGGGTTGCGGGAGAGTGGACCGCTGAATATAGAGGGGAAAGGTGATGGATATGTTGGTGAAGATGACGGAGGTGTTGGTGTAGATCGTGGTGATGATGATGGCCCCCGACGGTGTTCCGGCGCCACCGGAAGCAAGGGGGAGAGATCCCCCCTTCTTCTTCTTCTTCTTCCTTGAACTTCTCCCTAGATGGGAGAAGGGTTTCCCCTTTGGTCCATGGTCTCCATGGCGTGGGAGGGGCGAGAGCCCCTTCGAGATTGGATATGTCTCTCTGTCTCTCTGTTTCCGCGTTTCAGATTCTGCCCTTTCACCGTTTTTTATATTCATGAAGATCTGTAACTCTAATTGGGTTGTCCTTTGGACAAGATTTCTACCCGGATATTGGCTTTCTTGCGGCGAAAAAAGGGCACCAACCGCCTTACGGAGTGGCCACAAGGGTCAGGGGCGCGCCCACCCCCCTGGGCGCGCCCCCCCTACCTCGTGGGCCACTCGAGCATCGTCTCGCGTTGATTCTTCTTCCCAAAAATCATAAATATTCCAAAAAAAATCTCCAGCCGTTTTTATTCCATTTGATATGGGGTTTCTGCGAAACAGAAAACATGCAACAAACAGGAACTGGCACTGGGCACTGGATCAATATGTTAGTCCCAAAAATAGTATAAAAAGTTGCCAAAAGTATATGAAAGTTGAATAATATTGGCATGGAACAATAAAAAATTATAGATACGACGGAGATGTATCACGGACCTAGTCTGTGTAGTTGCTTCCATCATCTTTCAACTTAGCTTTCTCTAGGAACGCATTAAAATTCAAAGGAACGGTAGCACAGGCCATTGATCTACAACAACATAGACATGCAAAATACTATCAAGTACTAAGTTCATGATAAATTATAGTTTAATTAATCATATTACTTAAGAACTCCCACTTAGATAGACATCCCTCTAATCATCTAAGTGATCACGTGATCCAAATCAACTAAACCATGTCCGATCATCACGTGAGATGGAGTAGTATTCAATGGTGAACATCACTATGTTGATCATATCTACTATATGATTCACGTTCGACCTTCCGGTCTCAGTGTTCCGAGGCCATATCTGTATATGATAGGTTTGTCAAGTTTAACCCGAGTATTCTGCGTGTGCAAAACTGGCTTGCACCCGTTTTATGTGAACGTAGAGCTTATCGCACCAGATCATCACGTGGTGTCTCAGCACGATGAACTATAGCAACGGTGCATACTCAGGGAGAACACTTATACCTTGAAACTTAGTAAGGGATCATCTTATAATGCTACCGCCGTACTAAGCAAAATAAGATGCATAAAGGATAAACATCACATGCAATCAAAATATGTGACATGGTATGGCCATCATCATCTTATGCTCATGATCTCCATCACCGAAGCATCGCCATGATCTCCATCGTCACTGGCGCTACACCTTGATCTCCATCGTAGCATCGTTGTCGTCTCGCCAACTATTGTTACTACGACTATCGCTACCGCTTAGTGATAAAGTAAAACAATTACATGGCGATTGCATTGCATACAATAAAGCAACAACCATATGGCTCCTGCCAGTTGCCAATAACTTTGTTACAAAACATTATCATCTCATACAATAATTTATATCACATCATGCCTTGACCATATCACATCACAGCAAGCCCTGCAAAAACAAGTTAGACGTCCTCTACTTTGTTGTTGCAAGTTTTACATGGCTGCTACGGGCTTCTAGCAAGAACCGTTCTTATCTACGCATCAAAACCACAACGATTTTTTGTCAAGTGTGTTGTTTTAACCTTCATCAAGGACCGGGCGTAGCCACACTCGATTCAACTAAAGTTGGAGAAACAGACACTCACTAGCCACCTATGTGCGAAGCACGTCGGTAGAACTAGTCTCGCGCAAGCGTACGCGTAATGTCGGTCTAAGCTGCTTCATCCAAGAATACCGCCGAATCAAAGTATGACATGCTGGTAAGCAGTATGACTATTATCGCCCACAACTCTTTGTGTTCTACTCGTGCATATAACATCTACGCATAGACCTGGCTCGGATGCCACTGTTGCTAAACGCGGTAATTTCAAAAAAATCCTACAATCACGCAAGGTCTATCTAGGAGATGCATAGCAAAGAGAGGGGAGAGTGTTTTCTGCGTACCCTCCTACACCGAAAGTGGAAGTGTTATGACAACGCAGTTGATGTAGTCGTACTCTTCATGATCCGACCGATCCTAGCACCGAAGGTACGACACCTCCGCGATCTGCACATGTTCAGCTCGGTGACGTCCCACGAACTCTAGATCCAGCTGAGGTCGAGGTAGATTTTCATCAGCACGACGACATGGTGACGGTGATGATGAAGTTACCAGCGTAGGGCTTCGCCTAAGCACTACGACCATATGACCGAGGTGGAAATCTGTGGAGGGGGCACCGCACATGGCTAAACAATCAACTTGTGTGTTCTAGGGTGCCCCCTGCCCCCGTATATAAAGGAGCAAGGGGGAGGCCGGTCGGCCCTCCTTGGCGCGCCCACAAGAGGGGAATCCTACTAGGATTCCAAGTCCTAGTAGGTTTCCACCTAAAGGAAGAGAGGGGGAAGGAAGGAGAGGGAGAGGGGAAGAGAAAGGGGGGCGCCGCCCCCCTTCCTTGTCCTATTCGGACTCTAGGGGGAGGGGGGCGCGGCCTGCCATGGCCGCCCCCCTCTCTCTCTCTCTCCACTAAGGCCCATCAAGGCCCATTAGTTCCCCCGGGGTTTCCGATAACCCTCCGGCACTCCGGTTTTATCCGGAACATTTCCGGTGTCTGAATATAGTCGTCCAATATATCAATCTTTATGTATCGAACATTTCGAGACTCCTCGTCATGTCCTTGATCACATCCGGGACTCCGAACAATCTTCAATACATCATATCACACAAACTCATAATACCAATCGTCATTGAACGTTAAGCGTGCAGACCCTACGGGTTCGAGAACTATGTAGACATGACCGAGACACGTCTCCAGTCAATAACTGATAGAGGAACCTGGATGCTCATATTAGTTCCTGCATATTCTATGAAGATCTTTATCGGTCAAACCGCATAACCACATACGTTGTTCCCTTTGTCATCGGTATGTTACTTGCCCGAGATTCGATCGTCGGTATCATCATACCTAGTTCAATCTCGTTACTGGTAGGTCTCTTTACTCGTTCCGTAATACTTCATCCCGTAACTAACTCATTAGTCACAATGCTTGCAAGGCTTATAGTGATGATTATTACCGAGATGGCTCAGAGATACCTCTCCGAAATACGGAGTGAAAAATCCTAATCTCGATCTATGCCAACCCAACAAACACCTTCGGAGACACCTGTAGAGCACCTTTATAATCAACCATTTATGTTGTGACGTTTGGTAGCACACAAAATATTCCTCCGGTATTCAGGAGTTGCATAATCTCATAGTCTAAGGAACTTGTATAAGTCATGAAGAAAGCAGTAGCAATGAAACTGACACGATCATAATGCTAAGCTAACGGATGGGTCATGTCCATCACATCATTCTCCTAATGATGTGATCCCGTTCATCAAATGACAACACATGTCTATGGTTAGGAAACATAACCATCTTTGATTAACGAGCTAGTCCAGTAGAGGCATACTAGGGACTATATGTTTTGTCTATGTATTCACACATGTACTAAGTTTCCTGTTAATACAATTCTAGCATGAATAATAAACATTTATCATGAATTAAGGAAATAAATAATAACTTTATTATTTCCTCTAGGGCATATTTCCTTCAGTTTGCACAGCCCAGCATCGAGTACCTTGGCCACATCATTTCCAAGGAGGGTGTCGCCATGGGTGCGAGCAAGACCGGTGCGATGCAAGAATGGCCCGTGCCCAGCAACGCCACCAAGCTGCATGGGTTTCCGGGGCTAACCGGCTACAACCGGAGTTCGTCGCCAACTATGGGGTGCTCGCCAGGCCGCTTACTCAGCTCCTCACCAAGAAAGGGTTCCATTGGGATGAGCGCACTCAGACGACATTCGAGCTGCTCTAGCAGGCCATGACCAGTACACCGGTGCTCGCACTACCGGACTTCACCAAGCCGTTCGCCGTTGAGACGGATGCGTGAGACACAAGAGTCGGCGCCATCCTAGTGCAAGGCGGTCACCCGGTGGCGTATATGAGCAAGGCCCTGGGCGTCAGGAATCTGAAACTTTTCGCGCACGAGAAGGAGTTCATGGGCGTCAACAACTCGACACTATGATGCAGCGCAAGGCCATGTCCAAGCTCGTCGGCCTCCAATTCTCCTTCCGGTACAAGAAAGGAGCTGACAATGGCGCCGCCGATGCGCTCTCGCGCGTGGGTCACCAGCACGCTCTCGACGCATTGTCGGTGTGTCACCCACAATGGCTGCAAGAAGTGGCCAACTCGTACGAGACGGACGCAGCAGCGCGGGAGCTTCTGACGCAGCTCGCGATCCAAAGCCTCGACGACCAAGGATGCACCCTACGGCAGGGCATCATCAGGCAAGGCGACCGCCTCTGGTAGGTAGCAACACGGCGCTGCAGACCAAGCTGATCGCGGTACTCCACGACAGCATGGTGGGGGGACACTCCAGCATTGCTGCCACCTATCAGCGCGTGCGCAAGCTCTTCACCTGGCCGGGCCTCAAGCGTGTTGTCGAAGACTACGTCCATCAGTGTCGCACATGTCAACAGGTCAAGCATGAGCTCCGCCACCCAGCCGACAAGCTCCAGCCACTTCCAAATCCAGTAGAGACATGGCGGGACTTGACCATGGACTTTGTCGAAGGATTACCAACATCAGAAGGGTGCGATACGATAATGGTGGTGGTCGACCGGCTGACGAAGTATGCTCATTTTGTGCTCCTACACCATCCTTTCAACGCAGCACAAGTGGCACGAGCGTTCTGGGACTCCATCATCAAGCTGCATGGCGTCCCGCATACGATCGTCTCCAACCGCGACAAGATCTTCACCAGTGCTATGTGGAGGGAAATTCTCGCAGCAGCCGACACCAAACTTCTGTACTCCATGGCTTATCACCCCCAAACAGATGGACAGAGCAAGCGGGTGAACCAATGCCTCAAGATGTTCCTCCGGTGCGCCATCCACGACCGCCCCAAACAATGGCGCAAGTGGTTACCAGTCGCGGAGTTCTGGTACAATTCGACACATCACTCCTCACTTTGCTGCTCTCCTTTCAAGGCGCTATATGGGTGTGACCCCAATCGAGGGGGCTGCCAGCCTTCACCGATGAACTGCCCGCCGATGTAGCGACTGGCGAACTCGATTGGGCGGCGCACATGGAGATGCTGTGGGGCCATATGAATCGTGCCCAGGACCGTTTGAAACAGGCAGACAAGCATCGCTCCGATCGTACCTTCGCCGTCGGGGAACAGGTCCTCCTCAAGCTCCAACCTTATGTCCAAGCCTCCGTTGCCGGCCGCCCCTGTCGGAAGTTGGCGTATAAGTTCTTTGGACCATTCACCGTCCTGGAACATATTGGCAACCTAGCCTATCGCCTGGAGCTTCCACCGGATGGGCACATCCACCCGGTGTTTCACATTTCCTAGCTCAAGCCTTTCGTCCCCAGCTACACTCCAGTCTTCTCTGAGCTACCCAAGGTACCTGACTTGATGACGACGCCCCTGAAGTCGATCGCCATTCAGGAATGAAGAATGGTGAAGAAAGGGGATGCAGCTCTTGTTCAGATACGAGTGCAATGGTCTACACTGCCTGCTGATGCTACTACGTGGGAAGACTACGACATTCTCCGCAAGCGTTTCCCTCAAGTGGAACTCTGGGAAGAAGAAGAAGCATCTGCTCAAGACGGGGCGACTGTAATGCCTTCAGGTTCAGGTTCGTCAGGTAACTGAACCCTGAAGCGTACAATGAGTGCACTATGGTGCAACAAAGAGTTGTTGGGCCATGGCCCATGTAAGTGTGCGTGAGTGAGTGTGGCCCAAGGCCAGAACTACTTAAGGGATGTTGCTCTCTCTGGATAGTCACGATGAATATGAATCAGATCCAACCCCCCTCTCCCCGAGCTCTCCTCCTCACCTACTCCCTTCTCTGATCTCGCCCCCCAATTCCCCTCTCAAACCCTAGCGCCGCCTGGGGTATTACAGATTCTTGCGAATCAGCAAATATCTTCGTGCCAAGTCAGACTTGCTAAAACACAAGTATTAATATGACTGTATACTCCTTTTTGTCTCTTTCAACGGATGCGTCTTCTCCTCTACTATCTGAACATAGATTAGTCCTAGCCATCTCAGGCCCGGCCCTGTCGGCCCACCCAGGCCCAGCCCTAAAATGCAGGGCCTAGGCCTGATGGGCTTGCCAGTGGGCCGGGCTTGGGCCTGAGTTTTGAGCCCACCAGCAGGGCCTATACGGGCTTGGGCTTGGCATATTGGCATTTTAAGGAAGAGGCCCGGCCCACGGCCCTAAGCCCTGAGGGCTTTTTACCAGATGGGCCGGGCTTGGGCTTGAAAAGTAGGCCCAGTGGTAGGGCCTGGGAGGGCATGGGCCTAAGTTTTCAGACGTGGGCTTTTTTAGGCCCAGCCCAAGCCCGGCCCGGCCCGGCCTGGCCCATGGCCAGATATCGAGAAATAAGGGAGATGGTCACTCCCGGGCGCTCTCAGAGCTCACGCGATTCTGGCCGTTGGATCGTTTTGCTTGATGCAATCTGGGCCATCAGATCGAGTCATGGGATGACCTCGGCCGTCGGATCGAAGAGGTAACCCTGTAGCAATGAATAGTTTCACCCCCACTGTAAAGATCTCGTGCCACCGCCGTTATTCCCATGCCCCGCAGAGGGCATTTTCATCATTTCACTCAAGGGGGGTATAAAAGGGCTGCCTCAAGTGAAGACAACCCTAGCCGGCTGCCCTCCCGTGGGCCTCCTCCCTTCCTCCCACGCGCCTCCTCTCCTCCTTCCCCTCCGCCGCCTGACCTCCTCCTTGCACCCGCTGCTGCCCGGTCTCCTCCCGCCCGCGCCTCCCTCTCCTCCTTCCTCGCTGCCGCCCGGCCTCCTCCCCACCCGTGCCTTCCTCTCCTACTTCCACCCCACCGATCTGGCGCCACCAAACCCTAGCACCCCACTCGGCCCCGGCTCCCACGGGAGGGAAGGAGGAATGACGAGGCGAGGCAAAGGCGGCGGCGTATGGGACGTGGCGCGGGCAGCGTGGCCCAGGGGGTCGGCCTCCTCCTCTCCTACGGTGGCGTGCCGCCTCCGCCGTCGGTAGGAGGGGGCCCGATGGCCGCCGCGCAGCCCGACCAGGAGCTCCCCGGCGAGTAGCCGTTCCCCTACGAGAAGAAGGTGAGGAGGACACGCCCCTGCGTCAAGAGATCCGTCAAGAGTTGCTCGCGCTGGGAGAGGAATCCACGTCTGCTCCTGCTGCTCGACTGATTCTAGATCGAGGGACGCCTGCTTCTGCTCGCTACGGACGGCGCCCGCCAGCCACACAGGTCATGTCTCCTTCCTTCATCCTTCATCTGCAAAACGTGCCAAAAAAGACGAATTTATTCACCTGCATTTTTATCGGTCATTTTGGGCGCAGAAGTAGACTCAGCGGACATTATGTCATGGACGAACTGTAGGTGGCTCAGTCTGATTGACACAAGAAAGGGGCAAGGCCAGCTCCATGTTCCTCTAGCAGAACTGGACCACCAATCGTTATAGTTCTGGTCTCAGGAAGCAGGATGAATTGGTCCATCAACGAACACTTTTGCTGCAAATCTTGGCAGGTAATTGCTAGCTTAGCAACACAAATACCTCACATTGATATACGTACAATGTCATCATAGGTGGTTTATTACTCTTGGTTTTCTTTTGAGAGGGTAGTGATTTAAGAAGAATAGTTTGAACTTGAGACTACAAATAATCACAGAAAATATAGGTGTAACAGTTATATGGGTGTACTTAGATCTACGTTGGTGGTGACATCATAGGACATCACAAAGATAGAGTTGTTGATTTGATTTTCAGCCAATTAATTTCACACGGAATCTAAACGTAAGTTAAGTATTACTACGATTTCTCCCTTAAGTATGATGAATCAATTTGTTTAAAATAGCAGATATTCGTTAATGGTGCAAGCTTGTAATAGGTATTGTGACAAATTTGTTTTCTCAATGATGATGGAAGTTGATGAAAGCACCGAAGGAACAATTGAATAAGACATGTTCGACAAGAGAAAAACATTAAGGGGAAGAAAATGATGGACAATTTGTTCATTGGCTGCAGTTTTTTTAACATAGTTTCACATTCAGTCAATGCTCTGCTCGGTTTTAGTTTCTTTGGGCATGTGCTCTATATAGCTTTATGGTCTCTCCTTCTGGCCTACCATGTTGTTTTATAATTTATTTCTGTTCACAAACCTAGGCTTAGTCAGTGTTATACCGTATTAGACTATGTGTTCTGTCCAGCAGGGATTATTTATCTGTGCTTCTTGGTGTGCCCAGAGAGTCTGATTAGAGAAAAGTCAGTTCACATCTCAGTAGCTTTTGTTGTTTACTTAGTCAGCATGGTGCAGGTTCATATAGCAGTACACATGTGTGAATAGAAACTCTTCATGCAAGGTGGCAGTAAAAGGCCTTTTGATTTTACCTTCGGCACTACAAGCAGCTAATAAATAGGCCCATTGATAAGTTTTGACCACAAGAATGTTCTAACAAACCTTATCTTTGATTGCGGCTAAAAGAGAACTAACTAGGCCCTAGTCATCTTCGCCCCTGATAGTGCTCCTAGATGTGCTACACATCACCTCCTCGTCTCCTTGGCCGCTTCGCAGCCAGTGGCGTTCGTGCTCGTCGGCAGGATGGTGCAAGGCGCAACTCCGACGTGGTTCCTCGCCGGTTGGACGGTGTTCAGGCGCAACCCCGGCGCCCACTGAGTATTGCCTCGGCTACAACCTCCCTCGGTGAGCTCCATCTTCCCCTGCAGCTTGAGGATCCAACTGCCTCTGCCTCGGCTGCCTCTGTCCTTGGATGGTCATTCTTGTTGAGTGATAACCAGGGCAACTCTATTGTATAAATAGATTGATTTGGTGATAAGAGATGATGGGGTAGGTTATATGATCGAGGAAAGGCGAATCTGAGCCCACTATGCAATAGAACTGCAGCTACCTCCCCTAATGTGTGTAGTATTGAAGGCAATAAAGAACTTTTCATGTCTTGCTACTTTAAAATTAAAAAAAGGTTCATTCTTCCTTTGCTGGTTACTTAACCATGATTTTTGTTTTGCTTTGGTTCTGGTTGAGATACTAAAGGTTGTTTATTTATGAAAAGAACAAACACTTGTAGTTTTGTATGCCTCAGTTGTTGCTTAGGATCCAGTGTTGTAGTGCTTTGCCTAATTACAAATAACTCTAATCAACAATAGTGGTATCAATAATAGTGGTTCTTTCCTTCTGATTTGAACTGAGAGAGAGAGCCATTGGTTCTTGATCTTAAGGTGACCCCATTTTTCTATGCCTCATGCTCATGCTGCTCTATGTTCCCTTTTAAAAATTCTTGCTTGCATTTTGGGTTGGTTTCTGCTCTATGTTCCCTTTTAGCGTTTCTTTCCGTTGTTGCTGCACTCCCTTTTGGGCGTTCATTTCATGCCCGGGATCTTGCAAATTGTGCCTGTG
Organism: Triticum aestivum; assembly: GCF_018294505.1. Lineage (NCBI taxonomy): Eukaryota > Viridiplantae > Streptophyta > Magnoliopsida > Poales > Poaceae > Triticum > Triticum aestivum. The sequence goes on from NC_057795.1 coordinate 577,973,178, forward strand.
CCGAGCTTGCTTTAGAGTACGGGCTGCGGAGACGTCGAGGACCTCAAGGTGAGACACGTTCGATTAAAGACGCAAGACTCCTCTCCCCGTCAATCTCTCGCTGCTTCTGCTCACCATCCCTCTCTCTGACCGCTGCAGGTCACCGATGTTGTGGAGCTGGACAAGGTTTCCACGCAGTTCATCGACCACCTGTTCTTCCTGGAGAAGGTGAGCAATCTTCATCAATCCATCAAGCTAGCTCTTCGTCATGCATGGAGATTGATTGCAGACAATCCTTTCTCTGTTGGTTACAAATTCCAGGTCTAGAGATGATTTACTCTGCCAGGCGGCAGCACTCGAAGCACACAGGATCCTGAACCTCAACAACGACCCCTACTTTTCTGGGCCCTAATGTAAGATCAATCACGCCTGTTACTTAGTTTTCCAGTTGGATTCACTTAGCTCACTTGGATCATAGGTAGTTCTTCCTCTAATTAACCATAGAAAAGTTTTTATGAATTATGAAATGTTTGCTTGTTGTTTCTGCAATATGATGTTTGTGCTTACCATCTTCTATTGTTTCCTATGTTTTTCTCAGTTATTCAAAGAACACTACATGTCACATGAATTCAAAATTACTTCTCTAGAGGTAATTATTAGAACCAGCTTCTTGAGTTTGCTTGCTTAGCATGTAGTAGTATGCTGATTTCATCGATTACAGTATGAATGCTTATAAAATGATGATTCTATCGATTTTGTGGGATTTTGTGATTCCTATGGAATTAAGATTAAGAGCCCACCTATTGGCCTGGCCCTAATGTAAGATCAATCACGCCTGTTACTTAGTTTTCCAGTTGGATTCACTTAGCTCACTTGGATCATAGGTAGTTCTTCCTCTAATTAACCATAGAAAAGTTTTTATGAATTGTGAAATGTTTGCTTGTTGTTTCTGCAATATGATGTTTGTGCTTACCATCTTCTATTGTTTCCTATGTTTTTCTCAGTTATTCAAAGAACACTACATGTCACATGAATTCAAAATTACTTCTCTGGAGGTAATTATTAGAACCAGCTTCTTGAGTTTGCTTGCTTAGCATGTAGTAGTATGTTGATTTCATCGATTATAGTATGAATGCTTATAAAATGATGATTCTATCGATTTTGTGGGATTTTGCGATTCCTATGGAATTAAGATTAAGAGCCCACCTATTGGCCTAGCCCTAACGTAAGATCAATCACGCCTGTTACTTAGTTTTCCACTTGGATTCACTTAGCTCACTTGGATCATAGGTAGTTCTTCCTCTAATTAACCATAGAAAAGTTTTTATGAATTGTGAAATGTTTGCTTGTGTTTCTGCAATATGATGTTTGTGCTTACCATCTTCTATTGTTTCCTACGTTTTTCTCAGTTATTCAAAGAACACTACATGTCACATGAATTCAAAATTACTTCTCTGGAGGTAATTATTAGAACCAGCTTCTTGAGTTTGCTTGCTTAGCATGTAGTAGTATGCTGATTTCATCGATTACAGTATGAATGCTTATAAAATGATGATTCTATCGATTTTGTGGGATTTTGCGATTCCTATGGAATTAAGATTAAGAGCCCACCTATTGGCCTGGCCCTATTTAATATTTTTGGTGCACTCCTATTTCATAAATGAAGCAGTAGGCAATTATGTATGAATGTTTCAACAGAACTAGAATTAGTAAACGGTTGTCTGCTAATGATATTTGCTGCCTCAATTTTGGCCTACCTTTTGGGCAATGCCATCTCCACAAATCTGAGCCCAATATTTTGAATATACATTCCATCGTTATTTGGGACTGCTGTTCTTAGTTCCGTGACTTTTTGGCTCTGTAGGTCTGAAGGCAAAATTTTAATACATCTAAGATGTCCATCCATTTTTTGTTCTTTGAACTGTTGTTTGTGCCATAGATTACTTTTAAGTTTGCCTTGCCAGTCACAGTTTCAGTTTATGATGGGCCTTGGAGTTGAGAAGCTACAGTTTTATTGATGCTTGAAGATTTTATAAATGGCATCTGCGGAACATCTAAAAGAATTTTTTAGTGTGTATTTTTTTAGTTATCATTCGTTCTATCTTTATCTTCAGTTCTTCAGTCTTATCTTGGTGGTAGGGGATTGTTGTATAAGTCTGTCAATATTTCTCAATATCCTACTTAATTCATTCATTCTTTTTATCTCGTCCCTAATTAATTCATCCATTCATACAGTTTTATTGATGCTTGAAGATTTTATAAATGGCATCTGCAGAACATCTAAAAGAATTTTTTAGTGTGTATTTTTTCAGTTATCATTCATTCTATCTTTATCTTCAGTTCTTCAGTCTTATCTTGGAGGTAGGGGATTGTTGTATAAGTCTGTCAATATTTCTCAATATCCTAATTAATTCATCCATTCTTTGTATCTCGTCCCTGAACTACATGAGGCGGTTTTTTCCGGAGTTGCTTTATTTATTCCATTACTTCTCCGGATTTGGCCGGAGTCCTTTGCTTCAAGCTCTTGCCCCTGATGGAAAATTTTTATGTTTTTTGGCAGTGTCGCCTCAATATAAATACTAAGTTCCCCGTTCACTAGATTTTAATGTTTCATGAAGATGGTCTGGTTTTCACCTTAGGTTCAGTTACATGCATTTTGTTGCATGCATTGTTTTTTGATCTATGTCGCTCTATGGGATGCGTTTGTTTTTTCCAGTTGTTCACTTCTTTTTTTGTTCTTGTGCTATTTTCATATCTGGGATCCATAACACTCACTCTTTTTTGTGTGTAATCTATGGTCATCCAGAAAATACCAAGGAAGACTGGTGGGACTATGGTTTGGCAAGGAGAGCTTTACTAGGACTGAGTATGACGAACAAGTATGGATGCAAGAAATTTCTCCTGAAAATAGGACTTGAGGTTGGTACGGACGTCCTACTTATATTAAAGACGAACGTCGTCGATGATCTGTACATGATAGTTTGCCTCAATGACCTCTGAGAGGTTCATAGGTCCTAATTGAGGTTATCTTCAATTCATTAGTTTTTATCTCTGCTATGTTAGCTCTTTTGCGAGGGTCCAAATTGCTTACCGCTTTAGAAGAAACACACTTCCAGCTATTTCTAAAGCTATTAGATCAAAAGATTAAATAACTTTGGTTGTGATGATGATAAATAAGCTCTTTGGATAGTAGAGTATGCCAAGAAACTCTTGACTCCCTTTATCATATAGCTCGGCTCTCTCCTATTTTCACGAATGGTCTAGCTTGCCTGATTGTGCCTCCATAATTTAGAGAAGTTTTTAATATGCCATTCTCAAAATATCTTATGTCCTTCCTGTTATGTAGTGGCGAAGAAACAAGGGCTTCCCCAATATTATGTGCTTATTTCTGCAGTATTTCATATGCAACAGTTCTACTAACGTTTAATGATTCATTCTTATTAAAGTAAGCAAGTAAGAACCATGTTGTATCCACCCATTTGGTGCAGATATTCTCCATGTTTGATGGCCATGACCGAGGTTTGATGTTTTTGTATTTGCTGGGATTTGATAGGACCAGGAGTCCAGGACCATGATACTCGTAGTATCGTTCCATGGCACTGACAGGTACGTCATATATTTGATGATGCAGCCCCTACCTTTTTGTAATTTTTATTTATGAGGCATCTCCTATCTTTGGCTTGGGGTTATTTTTGGCAGGCCTATTGTTTGCTGCTTGTGATGATTGATAGAGGTTTTGGGTCTATGTTTAAGCCTCGGTGAGGTTTTGGGTCTCTGTTTAATCCTTGGTTCATGAGGATCCATATATAGGTGGTTCATATGTTAATTGGTTATGATTTCCTTGTGTTGATTGGTGGCCTTCGACGGATTCGTGCAACTATATGCATTACTCATGTTTGTTGCTTTCCCAGTGAAACATATCACATGCTCAGCAAGAAAACAAAGTCTCAGCCTACTACCTGCAAGACTTTAGTCTTTAATGACTAAATGAACGGATCACATGTAAGACAGTTTCTAAAATCGTTTCCTATGTTGTATCCTCAGATGCACTGCTCGGGCCTTGCTCGCCTTGCATACAAATGTCATCCTTTAATTGTTTTGTGTTTGTCCTTATGGTTTACTGAGTATAAATGTCGGTGTTGTGTTATTGATATGTGCATTCTCCTTTAAGATTGTACATGCCCTGTTTGTCATCACCACTCTCGACATATATAGCTCACTTTACCGAAAGTTTATATCCTGCTCAAAATTTAAAGAATAGATGTGCTCGATTTCTTCAACACATCCTATGATTATCTATTCTTTATTTTCCAGTATTGATCACCCTTATCAACGCATTACTGGTATGTTGAACACGATGTGATACAGAAAACAAATAAAGGTTGTCTTTCAAGATATAGAGCATATTGGCCAAGCCTGGACAAAAAACATCAAAATGTAGCATGGTAACTTAGTGTTAGTTTGCTTATGTATTGTTTGATACATATGAACAATGAGCTCAAGAGGACTTTATTTATCTACTGTTGTATACTTCAATATCACCTGTGGATATGCCTTTGAATGTCCACATCTAATTGCTTTATCATCCCCAACATCCAGGATACATAGATGGGGAATGCCATTGCTCAAAGGCGAGCATACGTGACCTTGTTGAAGGAGTTTTGCCCTCCGTTTGTGTCTCAAATGTCGATGATGCCCTCTGTGCTATCACTCGCATGTCCTTTTTATTTTGTTTATTCAGCGAATGTTGGATTAGACAAGGATTTATTCACGTTGGATCTGTACAACTATGGACTATTCATGCAATTTTTTATTCAAACTTTGAAATGAGAGAATTGGATGCTGGGTTGTTGCATGTTTTTTCTTGATGTTAGATTATCTATTGCCATTTTTATGTGTTCTAAACTGGTGCATAGGCTCTTGCTTTTGAGTGATCAGTTTTTGCTATGTCTATTGCCTATATATCATGACGGCTCTTCCCTGAAGGAGTACCATCTCTATATTAACTTTTTTGTGTTTGTAATTTTTTTATACTTAAAATACTTCAACGGTTGTATAAACAGATTGAACATGACCAGACCCAACAGCTATGCTGCCGGGTGCGGCAAGCCGCACTTCCTATCTGGTAACATAGATTACCAAGCTTCGTTCGTGCCTACCTTTTCTCCGGTACGCATACTATGCACTTTCCTGCCTACATTTCCTCTGGTATATTCTAGAGTTTGCGTAGCTTTATATAGCGCTTTAGTTTCTCGTCACGGTGGCAGGGTTCGCACCAACGAAAGCTACCCAATTCCCCTCTCGTAAAACTCATAAGACTTTGAAGATTTCAAGTTATTAGTCTCCCCTTTTTGTCTTAAAATACTGCAAGTGTACAACTGTCTACTCGTGTTTGTCTCTATCAACTGGATGTATAAATTCTCGTCTACTATCTCATGGTAGATTACCTTTTCTCTAGTACTCCCTCCGTCCGAAAATACTTGTCATCAAAATGGATAAGAAGAAATGTATCTAGAACTAAAATATGTCTAGATACCCTCTTTTATCCATTTTGATGACAAGTATTTCCGGACTGAGGGAGTATAATACTGCATGGAGTCTCCTATCCACATTTTATATCTAGTCTAAGCATCTACAACCTGACCTCACATATCATCCTCAAACTTCGGGCGAACGGCCCGACCAGTGACCGTCATGAAAAATGCGACCCAACCGCACCACTCAAATCCAACTCATATTTGGGACGGATATAGGGTATTTGTCACACCGGGTCTGACAAAGAGAGCGCACCCCAAATCCCTCCAAATTAATATAGTCCATCAAATCAATCTTTCACCCCCCGCGTATGTCCCTCATTTCCTATGGTCGAGCTATCGTCGTCATCCACCTTTGCTCACCGCCTGTCGTTGTAGATGTTGTCGCCAAGTACACCGCCGCCCTCGTCCGCTGTCGTAGATGTCGCGTTGAGAATTCCACCCCTCACCGCCGACATGGATGATGCCTTGGTGGAGTCAGTGGGGGTTACCGGGTTAGTTGCAAGGCGGAGAACGTCGTCCGGAGTGAGCGGCGCGCCCGACATTGCAAGCGGGAAACTGCGACCAAGGAGGTGGCCCACATCGAAGTGGCTTGGGGCGAAGGAAAAAAAGATCAACACACCCAAAGAAAGCGTGACCGCAGTCGCGAGCGCCGAATGATTCATTCTTGTATCGCCTATCTATAAACCGTCATATATTATTCTGGCATGTCTTGAATTGTTGAATTATGGTTTTTTCTGTTTTGTTGCATTGTTGAATCGATGATGAATCCATGCTATATGATGGACGTGCATGAAATTGCATGGATTCGAGAGTTTGGATAGGAGAGGAGTGGCTGTGCGAGGGGCCATCCAATCCAATTATGGATGCTCAAAACATAGAGTTCCCTGGCTACACATTTTCTAGCCTAATCTAGAGTTTGCTTAGCTTAGTCTTTACTCCTAATGTCTCAGTTGGTAGGTCGCGTTCCGGGCTTTATTTTCGTCCCACCTCATCCGGTCTTTTTTGGTACTTCTTTGGTACTTGCTCCCACCTCCCGCTCAGCCGAAACGGTTTATTTTCGTACTCCCTCCCACCTCCCAGGTAGTTCCCTCCACACACAAAAAATCGAACCAACCAATCTCTACTCCTAATGGAGCAGTTGGTAGTCTTCGCCGGTCAATTTTCGTCCCACCACTTTCGTCCGGGTTTTTTTTCGTAGGTTAACTGTCGTAGATTTTTTTGGTCGCCTCCCCCACTTCATCGGTTTATTTTCACTTCACCCTCTCACACAACGAAAAAAACTGAACGGGTCAGAACTTTTCATACTGACGCAAATTATTTAGTAATGTCTTTATGTAAAAGAATCAATCACAATCAATCTCTAAAGATCAAATCTAAATTAATTAATCTTCATAACGTTTGTTTCCTTTCGAATCACGTCCATAACTTTCCTTCCTTGTTTGGGCAGAAACTGTTTGGTAGCAGAGATTAGGAAGCTTCCTATGAGTGTAGTAATAGGAAGTATTCTTTTTCTTGATGATTCGTTTCCATGCATGATGATAGTAAATTATGCCAACATTCACCACTATTTATCAATGTCATCAATCGTATCCATTTCTACCAGTTTTAAGGGAATCTGCTCGCTATGTCTTTTTTAAGGGGATCCGCTCGCTAAGTCGTCGTCGCATGTTATTTTCACAAACAATCTCTACTCCTAATGGAGCAGTTGGTAGCCTCGTACGGTTTATTTTTGTCCTCCTCCCACCTTCCCTGGTTTTTTTTTCATCCTCTCTCCCACCTCCCAATTTTGTTGGTTTTTTTTGTCGGTTTTTACTTGCCCCCTCCCACCTCCCAATTTCGTCCGGTCTTTATTCGTCCCACCTCCCACCACCCCCTCGTACTGGTTCTTTTTCTCTCCACTCTTTCCTTGCAAACCAATAATTTCCTAACATACAAAAGATCACGAATCTATCTTTCCTTACCCGAACCAATCGCGCCCTACATCAGTGCATTTCTTTATTAAGAAAACTAACACGTAAATCTTAACGCATTGCAAACAAATCCCGTTATGGACCTAATTAATTTATTATGGAATCTATACGTGGTCGCATTGGTTCTTTTTCTCTCCACTCTTTCCTTGCAAACCACTAATTTCCTAACATACAAAAGATCACGAATCTATCTTTCCTTATCCGAATCAATCGATCCCTACATCAGTGTATTTCTTTATTAAGAAAACTAACACGTAAATCTTAACGCATTATAAAGAAATCCCGTTATGGACCTAATTAATTTATTATGGAATCTGTACGTGGTCGCATCTCTCCCCTCGTGAAAAAATCGTATCCATCTCCCGTTAAAAAGGAAAAGAGAACATGAACGATCAATCCCACGCCCTGCATCTCAGTAGCAAAAAATCTCCCCCGCCTCTGCTACTGCGCCTCGTCGTGTGCCCGGCTCGACCCATGCCTCGCCTGCATGGCTGGACGCCGCCGTCTCCACCGCCACGTACAAGAAAACGGTGGGCAGAACCATCCATTCAAATCGCACACCCCCACCCTCCTCCGCAATCCCTAGCCCCGCATCACCCTATCGCTTTCTCGCCTCTCTTTCCCCTCGATGTAGATGGTGCCGAGCGGCGGCCTCGAGCACCGGCAGTGCCGCCCTCTCTATCTTTGTTGCGTCGAGAGATGGGCCGAGGCTATCGTCGGTTCACCGCCCACGATTGGGCCGCCTCCGGTTGTCGCGCACCACCGGCTCCACCTAACGTGCCCGACCCTCTCCGCTTTCGACCTTCCGGTGACCACATTCCTCCGCGCCTCCATCCATCATCCACAAGGCCACTCCCTGCACCCACCCTCCTAAATTCTCCATACCGGCGGACAATCACCGAAGATCCAAGTTGGCCCGATATCAATTTTCTTACATGCTTTCTTTATCAGTTGGTGATGGGAATGGGTTCCAATTTCTCTCTCTGACTGTGGATTCGCAGGCAAGAAGCGCTTCTACATGCATCCTCCCGTCGGTCCCTAAAGTACCAAGGTAAATGGTTGATGTTGCGTTTGTCTAGGATGATATATGTTGGCTCTGTTCCGGTTCATCCGAGCAGTTTGGTGACTAATTTACTGATAATTTAATTATATTAATTAAATGAGTCGGGTGTATCGTCGTGCATTTATCTTGCCAGTAATGTTCTGTGATGCTCTGATGCACTTTAGGAATTGGTTATCTTGTCTTCAGTGCAGAACATTTGTTTATTAATGCATGAGAAGAATCCTTGTTACTACCTTGAACCTGTTTTATAATTCATATTGTTATGCACTAGCGCGTGTGCGTGTGAAATAGATGGATTATGGTCCCGTACCCAATAAGATGGATATGTGTGTGTGTTAGAGAGAGAGAGAGAGGGGGAGAGAGAGTGAGGAGGAGGGAGGGAGAAAGTGTGTGTGAGAATTTGATGGTAAAAAGGTCGTCAATGTCACTTGATATGTATGTTAATATTAAATGTAATATTAACATAATTGATATTGAACTCTTAAAATTAATATGGCTCCGTTACAACGCACGGGTGTTCTTCTAGTGCTTTATTAGTTTCTCAATCACATCGTGGTGCCGGTAGGGCCTGGCACCGACGAAAGCCCCACCGAATTCCTCTCCGAAAACTCCCAAAGCTGAATTATTAAAGGTGAGCTGCATCACACCGCCACGATTTCGGGAAGGCGCAGGGGCTCCACTGCATTTTGTCTTCCCCCGAGCCCGAGCCCGAGCCGAGGGAGGAGAAAACAGCCCGAGACAGTGCAAGCCGTCCACCTCCGCGGCCCGCCCCCCCTCTCTGTCCTCTCCTTGTGGCCTCCCACGCCCCGCATTCCCCCATTCCCCTCCCCCAGATCCGGCCGCCCGACGCCGCCGGCCGATGGCCGCGGACGCCGCCGCCGCAGGGCCCCGCCGGTGGCGCTGCGAGGAGGAGGAGCAGCAGCCGCACCGCCTCTCGGCGGCCGCCGCGGCCGACGACCGCTTCGACGGCCTCCCCGACCCTCTGCTCCTCCTCATCTTCAACCGCATCGGCGACGTCAAGGCGCTCGGCCGCTGCGCGCTCGTCTCCCGCCGCTTCCGCGCCCTCGTGCCCCTCGTCGACTCCGTGCTCGTCCGCGTCGACTGCGTCATCCCCGACGACCCCGCCTCCTCCGGCTCCCCGTCCTCCTCCGCGCCGTCGTTCCCCACCGCCACCGCCTCCGCCCGCGCGCGCGGCGTCTTCTCGCAGATCGCGCGCATGCTCATCGGCGGCATCGTCAAGCCCATCCAGGCGCTCGGCCAGATCCTCTCCCACGCCGGCTCCGCCTCCGCCTCCCTCTCCTCCTTCCGCCGCTCCGCCTCCTCCTCGCTCTCGTCCTCCTCGGCGTCGGCGCCCCCCGGCGACGTCTCGCACCACTCGCCCTCCGAGGTGCTCCGCTCCTTCAAGGAGCTCCGTGTCAGGTATCTGAAGTGCAAGACTCTTTCAGTTATCGGACGGCTAGGAGCGGAGACAAGTGGATTCAACGGCTCGCGTGCTCGCCGTAGTTTTAGGGGTACTGTAGTAATTCATTGACTGTAACCAGGGCTATATAACAGCCACTCCCAGCTCCTGCGTGGGCATGTCATTTTTGTCTGGTGATCTAAATCACTTTACTCCTATACTTTACAGCTACCACACTCTGTAATATATACAATTCCTCTTGGCTTGGCCAAATTCGATCCCCAATCAGACCTCAAAACCTAGTTCGTCAAGCTTACTAGTGTCCAGGTCCTATCAGGGCATGACAAATGGTATCATGAGCCAGGCGATCTCTCGGCGTCGGGAGCGCGCGATGGTGCGCTAGTTCGTTCCCACCCTCTTTTTCCCACCCTTTTTTTCCGGCGGCGTTGGAGGCGGGGTGCCGGCGGCGCGTGGCGGCGGTGCGAAATTCGGCGGCAACTTGCAGGGCGGGATTGGTTGCTGAGACTTCCTGTCTCGGTGGTAAAATTCCAGATCCACGCGCGAGTGGTGCTGCTTGGTGGCGTTCGTCGCAGGCGGCGGCAGGATCTGTCTGTGGTTCGGGTTGCCGACGCATCGGTGGTAAAATTCCTCTCCACAGCGCAGTATCATGGGGCGATCGAAGCCGGTCATGGAAGAGTTGGATCCGGCGGAATTAATCCATCTCAAGGAGGAGGTGCTGGCAAATCGTGAGGAGACCACGGGCTTGCGTGAGGAAGTGGATCTGTTACGGAAAGAGGTTCAATCCACCAACTCCAAACAGGATTCGATGTGCAAGGTAATTACTGACGTCCAAACTGCAATATCAGCATTAAGTGGTCAGTTATCTGCAATTACGGATGTGCTCAAATCTCTGAACACGAATGGAGCTTCCACATCTGCTAATCAGCGTCCTCTTCCAAATACCCAAGAGCAGCAACGGGAGAAATCCCCTGAGGTTGAAATTGCCAAGGAATCTGCAGAGGAAAATAGACCTTTTACAGAAGAATTACGCAAGCGCTTTGCTCTTGAACAGGAGAAAACCCGGCAGTATGCAGAGTTACTAAATTCTGATATTCCTCCTATTAACACTGGTCGTCGTCCAACTCCACCAGGATTAACGACTGTTGGTAATCATGGGTTACAGTCAGGTCAGGTCTCTCCCGGCCAAGTGGCTCGAACTGCTCGAACTCCTGCTTTCACTCAGATGCAGCAGCAATCTAATCGCCTCCAGTGGGATGATTACCCAAAAGCATATGAGAAAGATATGAGAGCTCAATTTCTTAAATCCATGACCAAGGGACCAAAGATGGAATTCCCACGGTTTGATGGTACAAATCCTGGGGGTTGGATTCGGCAAGCGGAGAAGTATTTTCAAATGGCTGGGGCACCATCAGAATACAAGGTTTCTTTGGCTCAGATGTATTTTGTGGGCAGGGCAGATGTGTGGCTCAGAAGGGCAGGAATTCTCAAGAAACAGTATAATTGGGCACAGTTCTGTGAAGAGATTTTGCACAGATTCTCTGCCTCCAGCACATATGATTTAGTGGACAGATTTAATGCTTTCAAGCAAAATAATTTGTCCATTGCCGAGTATACTGACCAGTTTGAGGAATTAATGGCGGAAGTTCAAGAAGACAACCCAAATCTGACTGAGATGTGGTTTGTAAAGTGTTATGTTAACGGGATGAGGGCTACTATTAAGTTCCAGCTCCGGCCACTTAGGCCACAAACACTGACAGATGCTTATTGGCTTGCAGTGGATATTGAGCAAGCAACCCCTGCAAGAAAGCCTTATCCTGCTCTCACTGCAGACAAAAGCAAGTTCTCATTTCAGAATTACAAGTCTCCGGGCATGACTGTCGACAAGAACACTGATGGTAAGGGTCCTCCTGTGAATCAGAGAGCAAGAGAACCAGGAAAGTGTTGGAGGTGTGGGGATGTCTGGTTCCATGGGCACAAGTGCAAACAAGCACCCGTTATTAATTTGCTTACGGGTGAGGAACCAACTGACTCTTCTACCGAACAAGAGGAAATAACCGAAACTGAACAAGCAGAGCAGCAGCCTGTAGATGAGAATTGCATGCACATTTCTTTGCAAGCCATGAGTACTAGTAGAGTAAGTACATTATCGGTGCTGGTGAACATTGGGGGTAAGCAGGCAGTGGCTTTAGTGGATTCAGGCAGTAATTCCACTTTCATGAACCTCAAGTTTGCTTTAACAACAAGCTGTTCTATAGTCAGGGATACGTCCAGAGCAGTAGCTGTTGCGGGTGGTGGTGTACTGTGGTCAGGGGCTTACATTCCTGCAACCAAATTTCAAATGGGCAAGGAACAATTTGAGCATCCTTTTAGAGTGTTGAATCTTCCTGGATATGATATAGTAATTGGCTGTGATCTTCTAGCTCAGCATAGCCCAGTATCTTTTGACTATGAGAACAAGCAGGTCATATTGACAAAGGACAAGCTTCAGCAAGTCACTATCCCAGCCTGCAATTCATTCGCTGCAGCAACTGAAATTCCCAGTACAGAGTTAGCTTCTATGTTGGGAGCTGGTACTAGTGGTTATGCACTTTTTCTAATCAGAGATGTTTCAATGAAAAAGCCTCCTCAGCATGTAACACCTCCTGAAGTGGAGCAGGTTTTGCAGCAATATCTTGAAGTCTTTGCAGAACCACAGGGACTACCACCTGAAAGGAGTTGTGATCATAAAATCCCACTGAAACCTGGGTCTGCCCCACCTAATATTAGGCAATATAGAATTCCTCATAAGCACAGGGATGAAGTGGAAAAGCAAGTACAACAATTGTTGAAATCTAAGGTTATTAGACCTAGTCAGAGTCCCTATGCTTCTCCAGTGATAGTAGTTCCTAAGAAAGATGCCACATGGAGGTTATGCACTGATTTCAGGGACTTAAATTCTATCACTGTCAAGGACAAGTTTCCTATTCCTGTAATTGAAGACCTGCTTGATGAGCTGCATGGAGCAAAGTTTTTCACTAAATTTGATTTGCGGTCAGGATATCATCAGATCAGGATGAATAAGGAGGATATACCAAAGACTGCATTCAGAACTCATTTTGGTCATTTTGAATATCTAGTGATGCCCTTTGGTCTCTCTAATGCTCCCAGCACCTTTCAAGCTTTAATGAATGCAATATTTGGCAAGTACTTGAGAAAATTCATATTGGTGTTCTTTGATGATATATTGATCTTTAGTCATACTCTGGAGGAACACTTGGAACATTTGAAAGTGGTGCTTGATCTTCTTAAAGAACATCAATTGAGAGTAAATTTGTCCAAGTGCTTATTTGCTGTTCAGCAAGTGGATTATCTGGGGCACATCATTAATGAACATGGGGTGTCTACAGATCCGGAAAAAGTTAGTGCGGTTAAGGATTGGCCCACTCCTACCACAGCAACTCAACTAAGAGGATTTCTAGGTTTATGCGGGTACTACAGAAGATTTGTTCAACACTTTGGATTAATTGCAAGGCCTCTGCATGATATGTTGAAGCAAGCTAATTTCCATTGGACTACATCACAAGATGTAGCTTTCCAACAATTAAAGCAAGCCATGACTTCGGCTCCTGTTCTGGCTTTGCCCAATTTCAATGCTCCTTTTGTGTTAGAAACAGATGCTTCAGGGCAAGGGATTGGAGCTGTGTTAATGCAGCAGGGAAAACCTATAGCTTATTACAGCTCAGTGCTTTGTCCCAAGAATTGCTTGTTATCCACTTATGAGAAGGAAGCATTGGCTATGATTGAAGCTTTAAAAAAATGGAGGCATTATTTAGTGGGGCATCAGCTGATCATTAAAACTGATCACCAAAGTCTGAAATTCATGACAGATCAAAAAGTAACTGGGAAAATACAACAGAAGCTGATGTTAAAATTATTGGAGTTTGATTTCCAAATTCAGTATAAAAAAGGGAAGGAGAATGTGGCAGCAGATGCATTATCTCGGAAATGTCAGCTTATGGCTATATCTCTTGTCACTCCTAAATGGACAGATGATATAGAACATTCCTATGAAAACGATCCTGCTTGCAAGAAAATATTGGAAGAATTGCTGGTTTTGCCCGGTCATGAGCTTAATAATAATTCTCTGCAAGGGGGCATCATCAGACACAAAGGCAGAATTTATGTGGGCAATGATAAGGCATTAAAACAGAGATTATTAACTGCCTTGCACTCTTCTGCTTTAGGGGGTCACAGTGGAATGAAAGCAACATATCAGAGGGTTAAAAACATATTTTATTGGCCTGGAATGAAAAAAGAAATAGAAGATTTCGTGGCAATTTGCCCTGTGTGTCAGAAAAACAAAGGGGAACACTGTCACTACCCTGGGTTGTTGGATCCCTTGCACATACCTGACATGGCATGGACACATTTGAGTATGGATTTTGTGGAGGGACTCCCTAAATCCAATGGCAAAGAAATTATTTTTGTCATAGTTGATAGGCTGACTAAATTTGCTCATTTCATTGCCATGTCTCACCCTTACACAGTCCAGTCGGTGGCTACTGCATTTATAGATAATGTGATCAGATTGCATGGACCTCCTATAGCCATTGTGTCAGACAGAGATAAAATTTTTACAAGTCACTTGTGGAAGGAAATCTTTGCTGCAATGAAAATAGAACTCAGATACAGTTCTGCTTATCATCCTCAGTCTGATGGACAGACAGAACGTGTAAATCAATGCATTGAAAATTATTTAAGATGCATGGCATCGGCAGAGCCAAAAAAGTGGGTATATCATCTTCCAATGGCTGAGTACTGGTACAATACTTCCTTCCATTCTTCTCTGCAGAAAACTCCTTTTCAAGCATTATATGGGTATGATCCTCCCAATATCAGTGAGTTCTCTTTACCTGGATCTCTAGAAGTTGGCCCTGCTGGCCCTACAGTGGATAGGCAAGCTCTCATGGGACAGCTCAGACAGAATTTGCAAGCAGCTCAGGCTCGAATGGTCAAGTTTGCAGATAAGAAGAGAACTGAACGAGTACTAGCTCCTGGAGATATGGTTTATCTGAAACTGCAACCCTACAGGCTCAATGCTTTCGGTATCCGACACCATATCAAGCTGCAAAGCAAGTATTATGGACCCTTTCGAGTGTTGAGCAAAGTTGGTAATGTGGCTTATAAGCTGTTCTTGCCAGCAGATTCCCAAATCCATCCGGTATTCCACATTAGTCAACTTAAAAAGCATATTGGCCCAACAGCAGTTCCTTGCACGGATCTACCCTTAATTGGACCAAATGGACAGATAAGGACTGAACCAGTACTTGTCTTGGAAATTCGTCAAATACCACGGAACAATGTTGCGGTGGTGCAGTGGCTCGTTCAGTGGGAGAACTTACCACCTGAAGATGCTTCCTGGGAAGATGCTGATTTTATCAAACACACATTTCCGGGATTCTTCAAGCAAACGGTGGAGAGCTGGCGGAAGCACGGCCCACCTTGAGGACAAGGTGGTTTTCAACGAGGAGGCAGTGTCAGGTATCTGAAGTGCAAGACTCTTTCAGTTATCGGACGGCTAGGAGCGGAGACAAGTGGATTCAACGGCTCGCGTGCTCGCCGTAGTTTTAGGGGTACTGTAGTAATTCATTGACTGTAACCAGGGCTATATAACAGCCACTCCCAGCTCCTGCGTGGGCATGTCATTTTTGTCTGGTGATCTAAATCACTTTACTCCTATACTTTACAGCTACCACACTCTGTAATATATACAATTCCTCTTGGCTTGGCCAAATTCGATCCCCAATCAGACCTCAAAACCTAGTTCGTCAAGCTTACTAGTGTCCAGGTCCTATCAGGGCATGACACTCCGCAGCCTCCGCATCGAGCTCCCCGCCGGCGAGCTCGGCATGGACGACGGCGTGCTGCTCAAGTGGAAGGCCGACTTCGGCTCCACGCTCGGCAGCTGCGTCATCCTCGGCGCCGCCTCCGCCTCTGCCACCAAGGACGGCACTACGGCCGCACCTCCTCCTGCTGCTGCTGATTGTGCCGAGTCTGACGATTCAGGGAGCATACCGGAGTCCTTCTACACCAACGGGGGGCTTAAGCTGCGGGTGCTGTGGACTATCAGCTCGTTGATTGCGGCGTCGGCCCGGCATTACCTGCTGCAGCCCATCATTGCCGACCACGCGTTGCTGGAGAGCCTGGATCTGACGGACGCCGATGGGCAGGGCGTGCTCACCATGGACAAGTGGCAGCTGCAGGAGCTACGGGTCAGGCCAGTATCAGCATCTGGTGACTCGCACCGCACGCTCATGCCGGCCCTTAGCATGCGGTTGTGGTATGCGCCACACATTGAGCTGCCTGGGGGCACGGTCTTGAATGGAGCAACACTGGTGGCCATCAAGCCGAGCGAAGAGGCAATGATGGACGCAGTTGGGAATGCAACTGCTGGGTCGGCAGGTGGATCCTGGGTTTCAGATGCCTTCGAGGAGCCATATCGGACGGCCGTCGGTGTGCTTCTCAAGCGGAGGATGTATAGCCTTGAGATGAACTCATTCTAAGCTATGGAGGGAATGCCATTCCAGAAGTTTCATCTGTGAAAGGTAAATTTCACACTGCATTCGGTCCAATATTTGTCTGATTATTTAGTTTTGCCTCTAAGGACTGACTCAACCTTATTTTGCACAATTGTGACACTATCATCACCAGCTCACCACCATTGTGATGCATTGTAGATTTGTAGCCAACGTAGTTAGAAAGTTTAAGATTTGAGTGTTAGTCGGAATGTTGGATTTAGGTTTACCTTGTGTTAATATTTTGGTTATTTCTTGTAAGAAGCAAATTATTGTAAACCAATCATCGAATTAGTGTGTACTTGTATGGAGTTATTGTGAAGCACTTGTTTTGGCTATTGTATATAGTAGTTCTCCCTTTAAATATTCAGTTTTGGTTCCAAACTCAATTTACATGAGTACATTGCTAGACTGAGTGTACAACCATACAATGAACGTCAATTTGAAATCATACTTCTCATGAACATTATGAACTCTGGTAATATGTTATTGCACAAATCCTGAAAGAGTATCGGAGTTTGAACAGGCTCCTAGATTCATGATTCAGCAGTGATGTATTTGGTGTTTGTTACTTAAGTTTTTTTGGTGATGGTGATAAGCCAGTAACCTTCATATAAACTTGAATGAAATAATTCAATTCGTAAGATCAGCAGGTGGTTTGCCAAATCATTATTCCCGGTCACTTTCTTCCTTTTTGCGACATTGGAAAATTATGTTAGCACTGATCATCATTCATCAGTGATGCATGAAATAGATAATTCTGTTTGGTTTGCCTGTGGCGCTTAATTTATGAGGTGTCAATTCTTCTTCTGAGTTCTGACTCTCGAAAATTTAACTGACTGACCAAGTTGAATCCCACATATAAGAATGTCCATCTTTCCAGCAAGAAGCAGACAGGTTTAGCTGGCTAGCTTTCTTTGCTATGCCTAATATCTTGCATTTTCTTATGTACAAACACCAATATCTTCCCGCAAACTGTCGTTTTCAGCTGCTTTACCATTTTGATAAGAGCTGTACTCTGCACTTCATTAAGAACCATCTTTCCAATTATTACTTTGGACTTGTGCAATTAAGGAATAGGAAATAAAGAGAGGGGGTGGTGGAGCTTTGGGGAATGCTAGGGGCTAAGGGTTAGCGGAAGGCAAGTGTGGTTTGAGAAAAGTAAAATGCTGTGCCCCAACCTGTACTTTCGGGATGTATTATTTCTACCCATTATGATAAAAGTTGTACTGCGTGCTCTTTAAGGATCATCTGTTCCATTACTACTTTTGAATTGTGCAGTTAAGGTAGGAAAAAAAGGAGAAATGTTTAGAAGTCTTGATGCTAGGCTAGTCAAAGGAAAGTGTGCTTTCTGGGACAAAAGACGATCTTCTTAATTGCGTTGGTTACCAACTTACCATCATGTGTATCTGCCGGTATGGCCCAACATGCTGTGTACTTTAGTCATAGAATTAGGTACTTGCTATGCATAGCCCAAGCACATATGAGGAATCTTCCGCATTTATCCATCTAAATTGGTTAGTTCCGCTTCAAGTATTTTCGCTCAGGAGAAGATGAGAAGGTGGATGGGCCACTTAAAATGTAGGATCCACTTAGTTATATATAGGCTGTAGATTTCAATAGTTTCTGGTCGATTTATAATGCCATAAAACTCAAATCTGTTTAATGTAATGTGCAGTTGTACACTAATTAACTAATGTGCAGAAGGCTATATGGAAAGCTAGTCAATGGAAGCTGTAATAACTTTGTACTCCCTCTGTCCCATAATATAAGAACGTTTTTGACACTACACTAGTGTCAAAAACGTTCTTATATTATGGGACGGAGGGAGTAACTGTGAAGCCCC
This sequence comes from Triticum aestivum, assembly GCF_018294505.1. Classification (NCBI taxonomy): domain Eukaryota; kingdom Viridiplantae; phylum Streptophyta; class Magnoliopsida; order Poales; family Poaceae; genus Triticum; species Triticum aestivum. The sequence goes on from NC_057795.1 coordinate 577,991,547, forward strand.
TTCACTCTTCATAGCATTTTGCTGAAATATTTCACGTTCCTGTCTGTTTTCAGGTTTATTCTGTTCTCTCACGAGGTGCAACTTGAGCAATGGAGTCGAAGTTCTCTGGCTGCCTATTTTACTCCAGCCTGCACCTACCTGAGAGACTCGGACAAGTAGTTAGTAATGTGTGAACGAGGAGAAAAGCTGTGTGCATCCTTCGGGCCCGTTCGGAACCTCTCAACTCGTCGATGTTGGAGCTGCTAGACAAGTCATCGTTGAGCCTGCTGGCGGCCGTCCCTCCAAGGAAGCCCTTGCCTACGTCGGATGTGGCGGCATTACGGGTGGATCTTCGTTGTATGTATGGATCCTCGCGAAGCTGGTGCTAACACCATGTCGATTTCTCGCTTCGGATTGTAGCTCTTTTTGGGAAGGAAGTTTGCAGCGTTCTGTAGCATGAGATGTACATGAGTATCTGCAGGTTCGTTTCTAGTCTGAACTTGCAGACCTTTCGTAAATGTTCACTTGGAAACAAGGGCTAATGTAGTGGTACAATGCTGTGTGTTGAGTGCTGAAGCATTTCTATGTCGATGCTGCTGCTGAGAGCATGTCTTATTCGCAGTTGGTATTTCGGCCTTGACTTTATTCTTCTTTTGCTGTTTTATGTGTTTTTGTTTGTCTGTGGGATTTTTTTTGTGAACGAAAGAGAGGCCTCCACCTCTGATTTCTATTATTAAAGAAACCATCTGATTTATTACATAGACCTACTCAAAGAACTACCAGCATAATGCAACACAACATATCATTATCAAAAGCCTGAAAGCAAACCAGCTAAACAGGCAGTAAACACCAGGCTCCATACTTACTCCTTGTGTATATAGACATATTTTAGAGTGTAGATTTCACTCATTTTGCTCCGTATGTAGTCATTTGTTGAAATTTATAGAAAAACCTATATTTAGGAGTATGTAGTCATTTTGTTGAAATCTCTAGAAAGACTATACGATACTGGAGTAGCTATGAGGCAGCAAAGGAGAAGTCATGCATCCAAGAGCAAAATCACCGTAGAAGCTGCACGGGAAGTTGAAGAAGCTTTCAGCCACGGATCCGAAAAACTCCAGCATCAACACCTACATGCTCTATGATATTTGCTCGCAGCATCAACACCTTTTGACTTTCCTCCTTTATTTGCGGCATTGCCCAACATTAAGTCATTTTTACTAGTACAACAGAATCATTACTGACCGTCCTTTCAAATACTATGTCATTTCTACATCTCAAAATTATCCAAAATATAGCAGCAACACCAACTACTAAAACATACACTCAAACTATCAGGTATAGATCTTAAATTGAAAGCACACTTAAAAAGGCTCCATACCAGTCTAGTAACAGAACATCTAAAGAAGAGATGCTCAATGCTCTCATCATGACCACAAAACACACAGTTTTGCTGCCTTTCCACCTCCTTAGCAAATCATCTCTAGTTAGGACATCATTCATGCCCATCAATCAAAGAATGACTCTGATATTTGGTGGAATTTTGGTCTTTCATAAAAACTTTTCTGGGAATTCATGTCTGCTACAACTAAATGTCTATAGAGAGATTTGACAGTGAATAAACCATCAACAGTCAACATCCATTTTACTAATCTTTATTATCTGACTCATGTCAGGAGAGTAGGCGCCTGTATCGTCATCTTTTCCTTTTTCTTGCATAAATTTAAGTTGGCCCAGTCCTGCATTCTTCATGCAGTTGAACACTTCGGGTGCTGATCAAGATGAATATGGGGTCTGTTTGGATGATACGACACTTTTCGTGTTTTCCGAAGCCTATTCAGGGCATGTAGGTTTTGGGTCACGTTCTGCATCATATTTGTTTGCCTCCAAAATCCCAGTCCGCATCCCCCTTCATAGTTTAAATTGCGCTACAAGGAGTCTGCATCTATGGAAATGGTCGATTCAGGCGTTCCCACAGAGCTTGTCTGAGGGGCGCCTTGAGCTTCGTGTCGCGCAAAACTAGACAAGCATACGAGTAAGCAAACAACCGAAATTTTACCCACTGTGCCATGGATTAGGAGGGCCACTCACAACCATGAGGCGTCGAGCTCCCACAAGGCGCCAGTCATCAGCATCTCCTCCGCCCAGAAGTAGATGTTTAACTTGGTTTAGCTCTTAATTTAGGTTGTGTTACGTACAATGAACCAGCAAGTTCTCTAAATCTAGTTTGAACTTCTATTTTTAAATGACCATCTGCAGAAAATTTCTATTTTGAGGAAGGGTTGGTGCAAAAAGCTATAACTCAAATTTGAGGACTTCTAATTTTTATGCGTTAAAATTTAGGGGAGGGGCTAGAGATGATCTAATATAAGTGCTAGCTCATGCAAGTCATCTAAAATCTTTATTTCAATTCGATAATTTTCCACTTAACCATCATGGGCTCATTCATTAGGATAATCAATACCAAAACTTTGCAGATACCAGATTATGAATATTTGTATTCAATGTTTGTTGTGAATGATATCTACACTAATCACACATAAAATTATTTCCCTGCTTGCTGCCTCTTAGTTGCTCTCCAATTCACTTTCCACACATCAATATTTGTTGTGCATCAGACACCATGGTCAAAAGATATTCGTATCTTTGTGGCGTGCATTGTGGTTAGTGAGTTATAAAGAAAATACAATAGTCCTTGAAAAGCAACTTCTTTTACATTTCATCAACACTACTCACGAGTTTTACCTTTCTTCCATGCGTACATCCTCCAGACAAGAGGCCCCTTTATATACAATCAACAGCCAAGTATATCTACAACAGTTATATGTACACCTACAGGCCCATGTATGATGTGATAAGTCCCTCTTCCACCTTCGCGCACAAGAGCAAGCACCGAAATTAAAAGCTTCTCAAGCAGTGACAAAATCGCTTTTACCATGGGTTCGTAATCTCCATCCATGTTTCTCACCTTCACGCACAAAAACAGGCACCGGGCGCCAAAAGTAAAAGCTTCTCTAGCAGTCACAACATCGCTTCTACCGCGGGTTCGGAATCTCCCATCTATGTTCTTTCTCATGGGTGCTTCACAGCCAAGGTGCCCACCCTGGGAACATCTGGCATAACCGATCAGTGTCTACCGCGTCCTGTATGAGCTGCTGGACCTGCCCCTCTACGCTCCTCATCTCGCCGTCCTCATAACCGTCCAGCTTCTGTTTGACGCGGAGTATCGCACGGGCCGCGTCCTTGTTGCCCTCGTACGCCTCTTGAGAATCATCCAGGCACGAGTCATTGTATTCAGTTTCCTGAAAGATCAGATGTTACTTCAGACTTTGAAATTCCACACCTTCCAAAGGGAAATTAAGAAAAGAAAAAATGGTGTATGTTTGGACAAAGATTGTATGTATGGACGATATAGTGGCTTTAGCGCTGACGTATGCAGCAGCACCGGCGCTGCAAGCTGTAGTCATGCATAATGGACATTTATAGAGATACTTGTATAACCGAAAAAACATCTGGTTACCTTCTGACGCTGTAAGGCTTTCAGTGGCGAAAGGGCCCATTTATAAAGAGGATCATGGATGAAGACCTGACATGTTAGATCAATTATCAGGATAAACTGTAATGGCGACTTGCCTGATGAATGCATTTATGAAAAAACTTTTGGCAACAGACATACTTCAATAATGGTGAGCAATGCCTCTTTATTTTCTCTCATAACAGACAGAGTTTTCTCACAGCATCTTTTGAATACACCTTCAGTGCCAGTAACGCCCATGCCGTCTATGATGTCCCTTGTCAGCCGGAATGGAACCTACAAGCACAGATGTAAACTTAATCCAGGCTATCATTTATAGTAGGCTTCGCGCACATAGTAGGCTTCAGGATGGTAACTAGTAGCAAACATTACAATGGTATATGGTTTCGATCACGTACCCGTTCAGGTGTTTTAAGCATGAGACCCTGCTCAAATGCAACACCAAGATCAATGTGCACAACCTCGGCTGTGTCTTCATCAATGAGAATGTTCATGGAATGGCGATCTCCAAGCCCAACAATATATCCCACCTGAACCCTCAAAATTAGTAACCGGTATAGGCAAAGACAAATGACTTCCGTTCACCAACTAAAATGAAAGTTACCATTGAGCTTGCTGCCACACTTCTTGTGTACGCAAGTCGACTTTGGAACCAGTCTGCGGGCTGCAAGAATCTCTCAATGAAGAAATGGTGCATCACAGGCCTGGTTATTGCAGGACAAGGAAAAAAGAAAAGAAAATGTAAGCAGACAACTTTACTTCTGCATTTTTCAGTAAATGAAAATAATCAACAAAAACCTAAAGTTGTCGCAGATTTTGAAAAACGCCTTCCTTTTGTCTTTCTCCTACAAAACGTAAGTGCTTTCAGAAAGGACACTAATCATCATTTATTGGAATATATAAAAGTGAAAGCTCCAGATATGAACATACACACGCCAGGTGCTCTCTACATTGCAGAAATGTCCAGTCTCCAGTTCCATATCGTGCATGTGCTCCGCCAATTCTATTGCTGTCCGAACCAATGAAATATTTATTTTTTATAAATCAAAAATACCTTTAATTAATAAAAAATATCCAGAAATTGAAATTATTTTACATATAACAACTGGAATCTGAACAGAATTACCTGTCTAAGAGATAGTCACCAAGCGGAACAGTCCTATTTACCCATTCAACGACACCAGCACTTGGGGTGAAAGGAACAACCTTGAGAAAGTAGTTGGATTTGTCACAAGTTGCAAAATAGGCATGGAGAAACTTAAGAGAAATGCAAATTTATGGCATTCATTCCTACATTATATGTGCGTATTCGCAATCTCCTTTCCGAAGTATCTCTGTGATTTTGCAAGAACATATTTACCAAACTGAAAAATTGCTCCATCACCTGAAATTTACACAAGACAGCATTTACTCAGGCTCCGGTTGGAAGTGCGGTGTATTATGATATTCACAGGCAACTATAGCTTTCGCCAGAGTTAAGTACTGATTTAGTGTCAAACCCTGTATCCGTATGTCTAATACATTGTCAAACTTCTCAAAAAAATGGAAGAGAAGAACATACAGCATCTTGTCGCAGGTCATCATTTCCAGATTTTGCAAGTTGGCGGTATCTGTTACCATCCGAGCCAATACACTGAATAACTTTTGGAGCATTAATTCCGTTCATTATACTGTCATGGAGGAAGACTTCTAACAGTCAATAAAGACCAAAAACAGTAAATCCTCGGGTACAAACAATGTGTTAAACCAAAACCCAACTTACGTAATAGAATCCACCAGCCCACTGAAATGTGGAAAGGTGCCTTCTTCATACCGACAATTAGGGTCAACTGGAATAGTAGCAGTCACAACAGGAACCTGATGAAATCAAACAAACAAAGAAGCAGTGTAGTGAAATTTCCACAAGTCATTTAAAACACTCATGGTTGAGAACACACAGACCCAGGTTATTAATCAAGGAAAATCAGAAGGTCCCACAAAGCAAAGATTGCTTATTTTCCTAACCATATGGTAATTTTCAGCTGGAAGCGACAGAAGGAATTTGCAGAAGTAAATTTCATAAAAAGTACCTTTGCAAGTTCAAGCTGGCAAATGCTGCGGAACTCCCTGGGTAGTGAGATTTTTTTGTTAGTGTCCTGAACCAGATGTACAAAAAGAATATGTCAGCATGGAGAATGTATGTATACAAATCCCCTACAAGCCGTTATTTGAACAGGTAACTGACCTCCTTCCTAGTCTCCAGTTCCGCTAACCTAATGTAGATCTCAACCATTTGCTTCATCTATAAGACGTGGGGATGAGCATCATGAATAATATATTACATGACCACCTCCATGGGTAAGAATATCGCGATAAAATGATCATTGTAAGAAGTGGCAAACCTGACGAATCAAAGCCCCATGAAAAGAAGATAGCTCCTTTAATAGATTCTCAGCAGCAAGCTTCTTGTCCATATCTACAACAAAAGAACTTCTACTTCTTTGCTTGTCTTTGACACGGTCACCATTTGCTAGAGCCAAAAGCTGAGGCCAAAGAATGACACATACTTAAAACAGCAAAAGAGTGTTCTACTGGCCTGAAAGAATCTGAGATTTAACAAAAATGTGCTCGAGTTGCTCCATACATCAACTAGGCCTAATGGTGAAAGTCGTGCTGGGGTTCTCCTAAAACAATGTTGTGTTGGTATTTGTATTACTCCCTCCGTTCACTTTTGTAAGTCATTCCAGACAACTCAAAATGGGCTGTTTTGTGCATTGTCTGAAATGTCTTCAAGGTCTTATAAAAGTGAACAGAGGGAGTAGTTGATACAGTACTGACCATGTTATACGATTGTTTTACATGCATTCAGCATTTGGCTGACTAGATCTGGGTTCACTATGCAATATACTATAGGTTCTTCCAATATATAGAAAACAATACAAATGTATGAAAACCATGAAAATAGACTTTGATTGTAATTCTTCCAATATATAGAAGACTGTAACTTTAATACCTGACATATTGTATGATATGGATGATCAATGGCCATTTTCTTCAACAGAGAAGCTAATGCATTCTGCCAGGGAAAATAATGATCTTACTTGAGAGGTTCATATTCATGTTTACTCGCGGAAGCAACATATGACAGTTCTCAACATTGTACATACCTGGAAGTTTGTTGACCCCTGAGCATCTTTTGAACTCCCAAGTCTAGAAGCAATCTGGTAGACCAATGGTATGAACTTGTAGCTTTGGACCTATCGAACCAAAAAATAAAGTTTTTTACCATGGAAGGGAAAAAAGTACCAGCGGGAATAATGAAATGGAGCTAAAAGAGATGACCTCTTTTGTTGTTTTAATCATTGAGTCCACAACTTGTTTCCTTGAGAAGAGATTAAACCACAGTGATACCAACCGGAAAACCTGAATGTAAGATGTTTGACACTGACATAAGCAACAGTATCCTTGAGAACAGAACACAGAGTTGAAGGTAAACCGTTTTGCAGTATGAAACTCATTGAGACTGAAAGAAAAAGAACATTCCCAGCAAATATATTGCATACCACTTGTAGGTCATATTTGCCACCAACAACTAGGGAACGTTGGTACCCCTCAAGTGCTAGACTCAAGAACTCGTCTCGATCATCCTGGTAAAAGGGTTCGAGTTAATAAAATGCTCAACAAACTGAGAAATTTAATATTCCATGGAATGCGTTGTATAACACTCAACATGCCCAACTAATTGTAAGGCTAAAATTATGCTGTGGGTTTCTACTGAGGCCATAATGAACGAGGGACTCCATATTTGGTGCTCCTATGGCACCATAAACCCATTTATGAAAATCACATGACACTCTAGTCCAAAATGTAGACGGGGGAGGCCAGGACAGACACCATAGGAGTCAATTCCAGTGCATGGGATCAGATTGACGAATGTATGAGCTTAGCTCCATGGATAGATAGTGATTATATAAGATATGCAGAAAATGATTAGGTTAACTCATTGGTGGTATGCTGGCTCCACCTCTGGATGTAGACAACTAAGAAAAGAAAAAACAGTAAAAGAGAATAATGCATGATGCAATGCTCGACATTCTGGCACTCTATGGCTCAGATGAATTTACCACTAAATTTGGCATATATGCACAACATGAAATGAATGCATCTTTCTGTAAATTATCATAATATTGCATCATCCGCTTGCCAAATAGTTAATTTTTGCGAACGGTAGGTTTTGCCTATATATCAGCACCTTTTTTGGATATATGGTTATTGGACAGAACTATTAAACAGTATATTTGGTATATATGAAGGGACCATGAACTTGAAATTCTGGTGTGAAGCTTGGATAAACAGTATATGCACACCTGAATCTTCTGTGCTTCTTCTCTGTCAAGTGCAAGTTGTTTCTGCAACTCTTGGATTTTCGCACCGTAATCACTTTTCTCAGCCTGAAATTTTGAAGGCTTAGTATACGAGGTAGCAAGAATAAAAGACCTTGCTTTTCAGGTTTAAGCAACCCTCAAAAGTTGCAGTTATCTACGTGCCTTGGATGAATTTTTGAGTCTTTTAAGCAGCGTATCCAACTCCTTAGTCTGCATTAAATAGCAATTGATTAAGATAAACAAAGCTTAAAGTCAAATATTGATGGCATTGTCAACTCAGCTACCTTGTATTTCCTTAAACGCAGAGCGGCTTGCCATTCATTGGATGAAAGTCTTTCCTCGTAGCTTTTGAACAAGTTGTATGTGTAATGTGCTAAATGGAAATGCGTGCGACACTGCCTGGACATGTACTTTTTGTCAAGAGCTACAGAGTGGTTTAGGTAGTCTTCAATGATTGTTCTTGAGCTACAAAATTTATTATAAAGAATGTTCATGTTAACAACACATACAAAAAGTGGAAAGAGTTCTCACTTCACAATAGAAAAACAGTATACGAGGCATCAAATATAAAGGAATAAAGGATTACTTGCTCGATCTTGTTTCAGCCAACCACTTGCCAACCAATCGGTAGACATCTGATTTGTTTCTCTCATCAGTATGGTTCTTCAGTATGTATTTACCAAGACCAATAGCCATATCATGCTGCCCCTGAGCTCTCAGCAGTTTAGCTTCTTCAAGCTGGAGAGTGAATGCAGGATTATCAGAATATGAACTTCAATTGAAAATAAAAAAAACATACTCTGATATTAATATGCAAAAGAGAAAGGGAAAGGAAAGCATGTTAGAACTTCAAAAGTTCAAATCAGCAGTCGGATAACAGAAAGGTAAATTGTTTACCTTTGAGAGGAAATAAGTGCTTGGCACAGTTTGCTGATCTCTGTGACAGCAAAGTTCTTTGAGTTCATATAAGGAAGCCGCAGCCAAAGAAAACCTTAATCCCTGAATCCAGAAAATAATCATGATGTACTAAGCAAACAAACAGTGGACCCATAGTCGGAAAGTAAAGAAGTGAGCCAACCTTCCGGAGTGCAGAAGCGGATTGAAATAAATGTTCTATGAGATGTTCTTCAGAACCTAAGATCTTAAGGAGGCCACGTCTGAATGCTAAAAAGGGTTCAAAAAGATCAAGGTTACGTTCTGTTTGACACAGGATGAAATTCCACTCTTTACTCAACAACTCCAGCTGCAAAAAAAAGGTAAGGAAATGATTAGGCAACCAGGAAAATTCAAGTATTAACAAAATGGTTTCAATATATGACAAGGAAAGCGTCAGAACCTGATTCCTCTTGGGTACAGCAGGCACAAGAGAAAATTCCTCAGTTCCAACATTAGATTTTGGAGCTTGGTCGGGACAAAATTTCCAGCGCAGCTCCCATGCCATAGAAAGATGATCTAGCATCTAAATTAACAAAATGTTAGAAGTAATGTACCTAACAATAACCAAAAACATGAAGGCCACCATATGTCAAGGAGTACTTGTAATTTGAGAACGGTAGAGTGGATGTATTTCGTGCTCTCCTTGCTAGCATTTGAAAGAGCCAACACGAGATCCTAAAAGAGGACAAAGTAAATAAGTTATAGTCTAGAGAAACCCAAATGAGTACCCTGTGTAAATTAATATGAACACTGAACACTACCATTTTGGAATGGGAAAGTTTCCCCTGGAACTGCTCAGCATCACCATTCTGAAGAGCTCTTAGGCAACTGAAGCATGCAGAGAAAGTTAAAAAATATATCAGAAGTAGGGAAACAAGTTTTCATAAGGTAAGGGCAAAATGGCGAAATGAAAATAATTAATTAACAACTTAGAGCTGTTTCAACAGAAGGTAATGTGGAACATGTAAAGCATATTGGTATGCAAGAAAGGATAAATGAAGACTACGGACCTGTGCAAATTTTCATTGAAAAGACAATAATCGCGGGAGCGGCTTGAAAGCTGCGAAGAGTATGGAACGAAAAAGGAGAAATCCCAGTTTCCTGCCCTCCAAGCAGCTTCGTACTGCGAGATAGATAGTCAAACATATAACAAAACTACTAAAAAATCTAGCAATAAGCATATTATCTAGAATAAGCAATACTAACTTGTATGTCAACAAACTCTGAATCCTGTTGAAGGCACGCTTTTTGGTTGGTTAACCCTTGGCTGTAAATATCAAGCACATGGCTACATCCAGTTTTCTGCAATGACCTCATCAGACCTTTGTGCATTTTCCAGTTCAGCAGATTCTCTTCTGCTTTAGAAGACACAGATGGTCCAGTCAACACTGTCCCAGCAAAATTGGCAAGGTTCTCCTTCGGGGTTGATCTTACTAGTAAATCATAATATTCAAGAGCGCTGCTCCAGTTACCCTCATGCTCATATCTAATGATTTGAGAAGCTACCTGTTCAAGATACAGCCAGAACAAGAAGCAATCTAAGATGCATAACTTCCAGACCTTAACAGCAAAACTGTTATATCTAAAATAGTATTCCCTCTGTTCCTAAATATAAGACGTTTATAATGCGAATTTAACGATTGTATGCCTATGTGGCGATGGATGAAGATTATTTCCCTTCACTATTTTCAAATTTGTATGGAGTTCACACAGAAAGGTGAAAGTTAAATGGCGTTTTAAGAACAACCGGATTTCATACATAAAATTAGAACACACCCAAAATAAATCAACAATTACAAATAATTGTGCGAGTAACCTCATTGGCCAGTGTTATTCCATAAATGCTGTCCGGCTCATTTATGTGAGTAAATGCCTCAACCAATAGCCCAATATGTGGTGGCAACTGGAAAGAGGAAGAAACATAATTTGACACAACTGAAGACATCAAAATAGAGCTAAAAAAGCACAAGCAAGATGTAAAGCAACAACCGACGAAATGTAAAGTAGACTGACCGACTCTTGCTGTGAAAAATCTGGAGGTCCTAGGTCCAGCTTATTGAATTGTTCCTCACACCAAAGTTCAACATACATAAGCGTCGCAAAGTCACATGAGCAACGCTACAAAAATCCAGTAGAAAGCAACAATCACTACCATCAAAGAGAAAAGGAGCCCTTGAAGCATCGAGACATTCAGTCTCCAGAGGCGCAAGGTGGAAAAAATTGTATGCAGAAGAAAGGTTTGGTGCAGCGAGCATTTCTGTGGCCAAGAACTATTCATGGTTGAATTGTTAGAACAAGTTTTATTTTGTTAAATACCACTGCGAGAGACGGGATACTATTACTCCAGAACCCATACAAAACAGCACATCGATCCTATTACTCCAGCCATGCACTTTTTACCATATCCAGACATGGGTTCAAACCAAAGACTGTAGCTAAACATATTTTCAATGGAAGGTAACTGAAGATCTAGAGAACTATAATAGAGATCGGCAAATGACAAAGGACACAAACAACATAATGACAAAGTTATAACACTTACTTGAGCAGCTCTGGCAGCTACAAGATAATCAACCAAAAGCCAGTACACCTGGAGAATTAATGACATGTTAAGAAAGGGATAGCAGCTGTAGACATTCTCCCTAGTTACAAGCAAACATTCAAACTTTTGAGATAGACTGATGTAAGCCTGCCTCCTAGGAGGATGTAAATCCCCTCTCTTTCCAATGCAATGAAACGCAAAAGCCATTTGCGTTTTCTCGAAAAAAAGATAGACTGATGTGAGAAGCTTCGCATGTGCCAACTACAGAAAAACATAAAGCATGGATGAAAAGGAGTACACTACAAAGGAATTTCAATTTTCGAAGGACATGCTCCTGCAGGCCTAAAGATTAAAGGTGGAGTCTAAGAGCATCCCCAAAAAATCATTACTTAATTCATTGCTAAGAGGAGAGATAATACGCCAATTCATCAATAGAAATATAGAATGGCATGTTTATGAGCTTGTGACAGCCAAGAACTGTAAAAATATGACAGATATCCTCTTGTATACCAAGATTTACAGAAATGCGTACAGCAAGAAAAAATCTATAGCAAAAGATACCTGTTTTTTTCTAAAAGAGAGAAGATAAGATAATAAGGTACCTTCCTCCATGAAGATGACGGCGTTGCCGCTGGTGACCTACTTTTGGATCTAGCGGATCTACTACCATCCTACAGAAGATCCATAGGCAGTTGAAAAGTAGAAATAAACAGAAATAAGTTCATCAAGTGCACAACATTACTATTGAAGAAAAACAGTAGTTAGGTTTGTGACATCCGGACATTGAGTATTGGCTCCTAATACGTTCATTCCTGACAGACAGGATTGTTAAAGGCTACCATACAATAGTAAATAATCAACTAGGCCCGCCAAGTGGATTTGTATGCTGATTGCTTGATTCATGCATGCAGTATCTGAGTCAAATCATTTAAAGTAAAAGACAAGAAAGCTGGAAGGCAAAGGAACAGTAAATTGCTCTTCGATGTGATGCAGTCACAGAAAGTTACCAAATGGAACACTCTCAAGAAAAAGAAGATGTGTTGACTATATGGTCAACAACTCAATATTACATGGTGAAGCGTCATGCAACAAAGAGAATTTTTCAGTAAAAAAAACCATGATAACAACTCTAAAGTAGTCGAGTTCCATGCGAGAGTAGCAAACCATGGTTTTTTAGCATAAAGAGGCCAATAACTTGAGCGCTTCCCACGAAAAACTAAACGCTATGTGATATCTTGGAGATATACAATTGACAGGCGCAGAAAAACTTGTCATGAGCCTTCAATCATATATCATGTAAGTGTGTAGCTATGGTAAGAGAAAACAATGGTCATGATACACAAAATGTAGAAACAAGCAGCCAAACAGACTGCCATTAAAAACATACCTTTGGAGTATTGTAAGGGGAGGGGGAAGCTCTGGCTCGTTCGGTAACATAAAAAGATCTGACAACATTCAGTGCATCCAGAAATAGCTTAACTGATTTCATCATATAATTCGAGTCGCAAAAAATTATTTTCTCAACCTACATGCATATATCACAAAAGGCATCAATTGACAGTTTTCAAGCAACCAAATAACTTCGTGTGGTACAAACCTTTGATGAAATTAATCCGCAAATGCTGCTATTAGAATCCATATTGCCAGCAATGTTCACCAGAGCACTTGCCAGCAAAAGCTCAGCAGCCTCAACTTTAAGAAAAACAAGACTTCTACAAAGTCTGTAAAAACACCATTATCAAGCTCTATAGAGGTTACAGTCACACTGACTAATGTCACGGCTATATTTTCTGTGGAAAATTGTACCTTAAGATGATGTCATCACAATGGGAAATGAGTGAGCTCACTAGGGTACATAACCATTGCTCATACGGCTGACCATCAGTCTGCCAGATGTCTGAATCTTCAAGTGGAACTATCAAACAAAAGTTCAACCAAAACGGCAATTAATTTAATCTGGAATTACCAGCGAACACAGGCCCATATTTGAAAATATTACATGGTGCACTATACAGTTTAAGAATATTCACACATATGCACATACAAAATCTCATGATATAATTTGTCAAGTATTGTGTGGGACCAGAAACAAGGAGTGCACAATATAATCCAATCTGTCAACTTGCCAGTAAAAAAAATTACATGGTGCGCTACGCTTGTTAATTCGTCCAAATATTTATGGTTGAATAATTTATCTTTATGGATGTGGCGAGTGGCATATGTCTCTGTTCCATTCTGGGATAGTGCATTGTAGAGCAAACCATTCAGAATAATTCCAACATGAAAATGGAGTAAAACAAAGAACAAAATTACTTCTGAAAATAAAATAACAAATTTGCAGCTGTAAAATTTGAAGTCGTGCAACTAAAAGGAAAAAATAACAAAAATCATCAATCTATAAAAGGTAGAAACTATCGCTCACCAGTAGAATACTTATCCATCCCCAAAAGTGTCTGCTCAACTAACTCAAAAATCATCAATTTATAAAAGGTAGAAACTATCGCTCACCAGTAGAATACTTATCCATCCCCAAAAGTGTCTGCTCAACTAACTGAGTGTTTATTCCCCTCGAATGAACCTATGGAAAAAAATGAGTAGGTGAAAAGATAAGCTGGAAGGCATGAAAAATGAACTTGAAAGGACATAAGAAACACAACAATATAGCACTAAATACCATCAGTAAAGATCTATCAAGAGAATCAAGACACTGCAGAGAATTGAGGCCCTTCGATGTTGACAGAATCCCCTGTTTATGGAAACAAAAGCAAAAACCAGCTATTAAACGGATTGTAGTGACATTACTAATAAAGCTGAATCTAGGATATTCATGACACTTGCAATTCCATGTAAAATTTAACAATCGAACAAGTCATCATTAGTCCATGTAAAATGTGCTCAGTAATTACCACCATAAGCAGTCACAAATCTTCACACAAAGAGTTAGAAGTAACTTACCTTCAATGTCCGTGAAGTAACTTCTATTATTTCAACAGACCCGTCTGATAAATAAGTCTTCAAGAGTTTCAGAAGATCAAGCAAGATATCATCAGAAATACCATAGTCGGAACACAATTTATCTTCCTTGGAAGTAGAACCACTTTGAAGTTGTAAGGAGTGCTTTTGACTAAGATTTGGAACATCGAATATTACTTGATGAGCATCAGATATACCAGCCTGCACTTAAGTTGAAAAGAAGTGATTACAGGAGAAAAATCGCATTAACAATATAATGGGCATGGCAAAAGGATGAAGATAGAAAGCACACCCTAGAGATAAAATCAGCAAGCACTGAAGAAGCTTCATTTGCAACAGATGATGAGCTGCAAAGGCCAACAAGAGTCCATACAGCCGAAACAACATCTGGGTCGCTGCGCCAGCAACTAACTGTGTCAGCATTACCGACAGATACATCGCCTCTGCAGATGATTTCTCCCAATAATAACTTCTTGTGATGTGTACGAAGACTTAAAAGTACAAGAACAAGAATTATGTTAGAACAAATAACATGATGACTTCAAAAGAAAGATATGATACGATATCATGATGGTGTAAGCTAACATGTTTCACATATGCTGTGCAAATAAGGGCATACCTCACCAAAAATAATTCTGCAGGCAAGTGAGGAGCCCTGTGAACAAACTACAGGAAGTTAAAAGTAATACATTAGCCCATAACAAATATTACAATAATAATTATAGGAAAAAAAGAAATGAAAAGCAACCTTCAGAAACTGGTCTCTTGAGGCATATGAGTCAGAAAGTGAAGCATGGAAAACTTTTATATCTTTCAAGCAATCAAGACCAGGAAGTGGTTCCAAATCCTGCAAGGCCATCAAGAACAAAAAAGACCACAACGATGATAAGGGAAACATGTTTGCAGCCTGTCAGACTGCAATTGTAGATACAGAGTGGATCAGTGGAGATGAAGCGTACTCGTATGTAATCATAAAGCAAGGGATCAGCATCAACTGTTAATTGACGAAGCAAAGATAGAATTTTCGACAAATCCCCATTGGGACGTCCTCCTTCTTGATCATTAGGTAGGCAACAGGTGATTAATTTAGGAACCAAAAGCTGCAACAGTCCAGATGAGAAGAGTAAGTGACAGAAGAAGTACAAGAAGGAGACCAAGGACATTATTTGTGAAAATAACCTGGAGCTGTGTGCCAAGCACAGCGACAGTTTCTGTAGATGAGTTTGCATTGAAAGCAACCAACAATTTAGATAAAATGTTGCAGCACTGGCCTTGCAGTGGTTGCCTCCAGATATAATTCCCCACTATACAAATAATATAGCTGCAGTCGAGACATGCACCCAGTACAATTTAGATTAATACTCCCTTCGTCCCAAAATACTTGTCTTAGGTTTGTCTAGATACGGATGTATCTAGGCACGTACAAATCTAAGACAAGTATTTTGGGACAGAGGTTGTACAAGACAAGATAAAAGTAAAACCCAATGCTAGAATACAGCATGAACCAAGAAGTCTAGTAATTCAGAACTGCACATACACTTAAATGAAGGCAGTTAATAAACTTTAAGAAATACTGCATAGTAATTGGTGCTCCAACTAAAGCTCTGACAATGGCATTGAGCCATTGACACACAGGAGCCAGCATCAAACTGGAAACAGGAATCACATTCCTACAGAAGATTACAGCAGGCATAACACATTTTCTTGCTGAGCAAGTCTGAAGTTGGATCATTGAAATATTTGAGGGTGCTAGATGACAACGGCAAAATCCATTCCGAACTGACAGACATCTAAAAATCAACTGGTACAGCAATGACAAGAAAGAGAACAGGAAAAACACTTACAAGCAAGTGCTATAATGTACCACTCTGTGCCCAAGTACATCTATTAAAACCTCAATCGCACAAAGCCGATGACTCATGTGCCTAGGATGGCCTGCTTCTGTAACTTGTTGATGTATTGCCAACAGGAACTATGACCAAATAAGAAGAAAAAAAACATGAATTTGGTCAAACCCACATAACAAAAGAACTAATATATAGATTAGACCAAAGTAATGTTTTCATTTGTCCCTATGTTGTCGATGAACGACTGCAGACTTGCACAAAACACTTCGCAGTTTGAAAAGTTTTAATTGGGTAGGCAAGAACTAATCCCCACTCATAAATACAAGCCCTCAAGGAATACACTTTAGATATTAAACTCCAGGTATTCTTTTTTGGTTGAACATCATAATTTGTTTGTGAGGAAGGTTTAACATTCATTTGGTTTACTTGAGGAATACACTTCTCATGATATTGAACTCTAGGTACAACATACAAAAATAATAATCACAGGAACAGTGTGGCTGGCAGATAACACTCTTGACTATTCATCCCTCAGATTGCAGCATAACATTACAGTTAATAATTGCCAGAAAAACATTCTAATTTGCAGTTAAGAATTCAGAAATTAGATAAACATTGAACACGTGAAAAAACAAAATACCTTAAAAACTCTGTCAGCACGGAATATATTAACTTTGTCAATAACCACCGTATCAGCCGAATCGTCATCCCTAAAATGAAAGAGGCGTAGCAATGATTTTGTTACATCAGCACTTGACCATCAAAATTGTGTAGGATACACGAAAAATAAGGACATACGCTGTATCCATGAATCCGTCAACAACTTGTTTGATTGTGCGTGCTAAAATCTCCCTGGAAAAGTATGGCAATTCTGATTGGCGAGCAGTGGATGAAACTGTGAGCAAAACGCCCACAATGGAAACCTAAAAATAGGACAAGAATGAGTGCGATAATGAATAACAGCTGATAAAAGATTGAGAACATCTAGATTGTAAAAGTCAACCACAAAAAGGAGCACAAACAACATCACTTTGCTGTATATATGTAAATGCACTAGATGAAAACAACAGATAAATATTACTCCCTCCGTCCGGAAATACTTGTCGGAGAAATGAATGAAAATGGATGTATCTAGAACTAAATTGCGTCTAGATACATCTATTCCTCCGACAAATATTTTCGGACGGAGGGAGTACAATACACAAAGGAACAGCAAACATTGCATGCAGATTGAAGGGGAGAGGTTTACTCAGAAAGCATACCATATGTTTTCTAATGAGATCATCACGCTCAAACTCAGAAATTTCGCCAAGCTGTAAAAGTGATTCATATAAGACAGTTTCTGCCAAGTCCTTCTCTGGCCCAGTGCCATTTTTGGCGGCAATACACAATCCAAAGATCTGAATAAAATATCCCTTGATGACAGCAGATAAAGGTTGTAACAACGTCTGAAAAGTGCATAAGGTGAAAAAAAATTAGACCATAGGCATTCAATGCATTCAAGTAATGGGCAGTGGAGACTAGAGAAAACGCCTTATAAAAAGCATTTGTACACAGTACTATCAAATAGTCAAAGAACTTTTGAAACTAATAATACTGCGATGTTTGGTATGTTTTTCTTTCAGGGAAGTTAATTCACAAGGTCAATTTTGAATTTTATTTCGTATGTTCCGTTGTTTACAAGCTTCTTACATGTAGAATGAAACACTACAGAAAAAAAACAGAAACTAAGAATCAACAGCAAAGCTAGTATTATGTTTTAGAATAATGGTGAACAAACCTTGGATATCCAATTAAGACCAGCAGCATCACCCCTGAGAATAAGGAACGAAAGAAGCCATGGGCAGATATGTTCAATGAACTCCTTTGGCTTGGCCGTATCAAAACCAAACATCTCTTGCACCTGTAAGAAATTGCATGAGAAGTACAATGCATTAACACATGAATGAGTAATTCATTAATACAATAACAGCTGGAAATCTTACAAACCCTAAAAATAAGTAAATAAACTTTCCAATTTATGACTGTTCACAGCAAAACTAAGCAATTGTACTGTGCTCAGAGTATACAGAACTGTTTTCTGCAACAACAAAACAATAGGTTTCATGTGTGTTTTCCAAAGTACTCTGGCTTATGTCCCCATGCCAGAAGACCAGATTCCAGATGGCATTGTGAACCCTGGATGTATACTATCACGACACAGCTATTCTGTGTTGCCTTCTCTCATGAGAGCAATGCCCTTTCGGAACTGGATGGTGGCTTTATGAAGATCCAACAGCCCAGATCTCAGGATTTATGAAGATCCAACGTCAGCTGGAGCTGATGACCTATCTCATTAATCAACCATTTAAGCTGTGTTCAGTTTGCTTAACTTTTTAATGGCATCATTTTGTGGCGCTATGTGGAAACATTGAAATTATATTTCAGAATCAATTATCAAAATGTAATAAGCAGTAGAAAAGAAGATTACCTTAACAAGCGAAACTAGGCTCACTTCACAGGCAACCCACCGGAAGAGAATTGGACCCATCAGTTGGTCCAAATACTGGGTATGGAGAAGAAATCACAATATGCAAATTTTAATTTGCCACAAGCAAGTCATTCTCTTCTAGTAAACTGAATAAAGTAGATGAATGTCCACTCACCTTACTTCGTGAAGCGTAACTGAGCTTTCTTGAGATAGAATCAAATAAAGCATATTCCAATTTTCTGATAAGTAGCATGAAAAGAGAGTAAGCACGGTAATATTTCCATAAACCAACAAAAAGTTCATTTGTTGTGAAAGTACCGCTGAGAAGGCTGTATAGCAGCAACAGCAGAAATCATGAATGCACACTGCAACATCAGACAGGACAAAATTATGTTGAGTGAGAAACTTCAGTGCAGAGTCAGACCACTGTTTTTTCTCCAACATGAATTAGACATCAGTAGGCAAACACATAATGGTGACACATGTCAAAGAAATACTTTGTGACAACGAGAACAAACATACCTCAAATTCAACCTCCTCACTATGCACAGACAAATGAGCTAATGTAATGAGGACAGTTTCAATAACTGGAACAGATTGTGGACCAATAGCTAAGACTTCTCTAGATTTAACTGGAATCTCACTGGAGAACTGCACCATCTTGACACCAATATTTGAGCTGACATTAACAGAACACTGGTAAGCTAACTCTCATGATTAGAGGTTGGCAATCTAAAGGCCAATCATCATTGATGTACAGGGTTGACTAGCTGGTGTAGCCAAAGGAATTTAACAGCATGTATCGTCGTCAAACACTTACCAAACGTCACGAAACAATTCATCATGTCCTTCCCATGTTTCGAATAGCACAACCATTTTCCTAGCCAGATACAACCTAACACGATAATCAGTATCATGCAGCATGTTGAGGAAATGTCCAATCATATCCTGAAATGAGAATATTCAATTCATTATACACATAATTTGAAATGGTAGTACGAGATAACAGAAAACAGAAAAAATATATCACCTGGGCACCATCAGGGAACAAGTGAATAAAGTGGGTGATGCAATCAATGAGCTTGATCCGGAAAAACCAATCTGTGATGCTGATCTCAGTACCTTTAGTCACCAAGTCCAATAGAATGTCCTGGTTCTGCAGATAGTTAGAACATATGTAGCAGTTCGTTACTTCCAGGTTCCAGCAGTGGATAAAAAAATGTAGGTCAAGCACTATTACAGGTATTTCTTTGGATCAATGGACCAACAAGGATTATGCAACCAGCTGGTTCGTACTGAAACCTGTCAGGATCAGCATATTAACTCTGATTTGTTCTAAGTACAATGATTTATGAACGATTCTGATCAGTTCTTACCCGATGATTAATGGGATTTTGAAGAAACTAGAAAGGAGCATTTCTTTGTTTGAAAGATGTTCTCTACATCCTTACTCTGGCACAATTGAGTATATTCAGTAGTTTGAACCACTAAACACAAATAATCAAGGAAATTGAAATCAATCGTCACTGCTCATTGAAGTGGCATGCAAATATCTAACAATACATTAGGTCACCAGTAAAACTTGGAAGGGGAGGAGGAAAACATGTTCAGTGCCAATTCCACTGTAACATAATTGATCAAAATGTCCTTGCTTGATATGCATTTTATTAAAAATAAGTAACAGCCTATTCAATAACATGATTGACTGTGATTCTTAGGTTTATTCATGGCTTAGATTCAGGACTCCGAAGGGGAGCCTTGGCGCAGTGGTAAAGCTGCTGCCTTGTGACCATGAGGTCTTCAAGTCCTGGAAACAGTCTCTTACAGAAATGTAGGGAAAGGCTGCATACTATAGGCCCAAAGTGGTCGGACCCTTCCCTGGACCCTGCGCAAGCGGGAGCTACATGCACCGGGCTGCCCTTTTTTTTTAGATTCAGGACTCCACTAAGTGAACTTTTCATCTAAGACAACAAAACTAACAACAGAGAAATATATTTTGCATAGCAAAATGATTATCCCAGTTACCAACCTCATTTGAAACCTCATTATATGCTTGCAGCTTTCCATCAGTATTTTGTCCAACATCACGTGTAACCATTAAAGTTCTTAACAAGGCATGTACATGTGTTAAGCAGTCAGCAGAACCAAGTAGTAAACTTGCACATTTGTCCCTCATATCGGATATCAAATGGACCTGCATGACCAAAACCAAAAGGTTAAAAACACAAAGCTCGAGTCGATAAAATTCATAAGGCAATAGCTTAGTAGAAATTAGAGTATAACTCAAGTATGAGTCGGACGGTACCACAGAAGATAAACTTTTAGATGAAGAGGAGATATTTTGACAAAGATTAAGCAGGATGGCATGGGAGACCTTCAAAAGGAAATAAAATGTTACAATGATAGTATATAAGTACAACAACAACAAAATGAACATGAAGCAGATTCTATTACAAATTTGTACCTTGACATCACTCTCTTTCTCCACTAAGTTGTACAAAATTTCCCATGTATGGGGTGCTGACACTGAGAAAAAAGTTGAAATAACACCAACTAGTTCAAGCTTCCACTCCAAAAGGCGTGACGAGATACCAATACTTCCACTTACACCAGCTGTGATAGAGTCAACCTCACCAGAGTCCGTCATATCAAAATCCATATCAACAACACTTTTGCGGTCAACAAAAGGATTTAGATCTTCTGACAAGTTGACAGAAGATATTCGCAACATTTTACTAGTGTTCTCACTATCAGAATTATTCGCAGAGCTAGAAAGACGAGAAAACAACTGAGAGAATTCCACCAATAGTTCATCAAGCAATACAGTGACACCTTTAATAAGCACAGAGCTGGCTCTGTTACTAACACTCCGCAGTCTAAAAATTGGAGCAGAGAGGAAGGTCTGAAATGAGGATAAAATGGAGCCAGCTGCCTCAAATGCAGAGCCTACACTAGTAAGACCATGAGATAGTTCCTCGTGCTTTTTCATAACCATTGATATCATATATTTTATGATGCCAGTAACATAACCAAATAATTCTTTAAGAAATAAAGAATTTTCTTCTATTGCCCTGCAAAAATTCACAGAATAATATAAGGGAAAAAAAATTGGAATACCCGGTGAGAGCACTGCCTGTTCATTAACAGAAATAGAGAAATACAAGCATGGAGTTATACAACATAAGACTGATTGGTACTACAGGAAAACATATAACAGTTACTCCCTCCGTCCCAAAATATAAGAACGTTTTTGACACTCCCAAAATATAAGAACGTTTTTGACACTAGTGTAGTGTCAAAAACGTTCTTATATTTTGGGACGGAGGGAGTAGTTTACTAGATTTGGTAAAGATTACTACGTAACTAGCTAAGTAATTGGTATCTACAATTTGGGTATCCTATTTGAGTCAAAAAAAAGACACAGATGTTGATGCCACCAACTGATTACAACAGATACATATGACTAGAAAAAAGATACCTTGACAATAGCGCGCAATGAATTAGATTGCAGAGGAGGGAACAACGGTATACAAGAGTACATAAGTCCACTTTCTCAAGCTGTTCATTTGAGGCCATAAATCCTTCGAACTCCATAAGCTGATCAAGCAATTGCTGTTGGATGTGCCCAGGGAGGTGTGCTCGGTTGCATTTATCAGATATAACCTTTTAAGAAATGAGTAACCTACTGTAAGCAACATACTCCCTCCGTCCCAAAATTCTTGTCTTAGATTTGTCTAAATACGGATGTATCTAGTCACGTTTTAGTATTAGAGATACATCCGTATCTAGACAAATCTAAGACAAGAATTTTGGGACGGAGGGAGTACATAGAAGTGGAATAAAAATCAAACATACATGACTATGTCATATTTGATATATCACTTTTCATTTGGGTCTTTCACGATGAGAAATGAGAAAATCTGAATATATCTATTACTTACATATGTTTGCAGTGCATGTTAAGTCAAAATGGCTTTCAGTTGCCCATGAAATCAGATGACTTCATAAAATACCATGTTTAAAGGACATGGCTTTATAAGTTTAATGCATAGACACATGCTACACACAGACCCAAAACTATTGTGAGAAAAACAGGAAAACAAGTAAATCACCTTGGTAGAACTTTCAGTACTGATTTCTGATAAGGCTTCCACAGAGTAACCTAGTTCATCTTTGATGACCCAATTTTCACTCTCGAGTAACAACTAAAATGAACAAAATTAGTAGAAGGCAACCAGAAAGAAATATTTAGAAAGATTGAAGTGTTTGTAACAAACTGTAACATACCTTGGAGAAGTCCTTGCATTCATCAAACAGTTGGGATGCATTTGCTGAGTTAATGGCTGATGATGAAAAACCAGCACAGATAGAAAAAATGGCTTCAGGAATCATCACAGCATTTTGCTCATTTAAAAGAGAGGATCCCTACCGTAGAACGTATATCAGTAACTGAGCTTGAATATCTCGATGGCAATTTAAAATGGATGACTAATTCCCGACAGGAAGTGAGAAAAAAATAGATATAGTGGTGCAGAATGTACATACGAAAATGGACAATACATAGTGGTGAAATGCTAGAGCAAACCCAAGTTCAATTTGCTCTCTTGCTCAACAGTGTTAACAAAAATAGTGTACGGACAATAACATAAGGACTACAAGATTTATTAGTGTATAAGCAAATAAACACCACAGAAAAATACATCACAATAACATAAGGAGTAAATGTAAGTGTAAACTAGATCAAATCAGATCAGATAGACTTAAATAATCACACCATCAAAAACTAATTTCAGCAAAACTCACACTCATTAAAGGCATGCAGTAGTCACATACAAACCATACTCCCTTGCAGAAGAGGGAAAAAGCATTTACGACACAGAAGTCAAAGGAGAAAGCTGAGAAAAAATGAAAAAATAACCAAAAATGTGTAAACAATGGGACTATCAATATGCATGTTGGCACATAGAATTACTATAACAATGAGTTCATGAGTAACCGAAATTCCCTGCATGATTCAGTTAGTAAGAGCAATACACACAGAAGCTAAGTTACAGTGAATTACAGAATAGCATCTGTAAAGATGTAAGTTATAAACTATATGAACACAAGCCATATAAATTCCGAAACAAGTTCTTTCATGTTATTGTTGCCCTGTCGCCTAGATGTGTGGTTGCTGCATAGAGTTCATTTAGCAATCACCAATTAACCATATACAGGCCTAAGCCATGCATTCACATTCTAGAACATGAGTGCAGTTAAACCAGGAGTTAACATAACTGGAGAGGAGGCAGAGGTTGGTCAAATGTTTGTGGATTGAGAAGTATGCATAACTTGAACAAAAGTTTAAAATGGATACAATATAAAGATAGAAAAGGGATTAAATATAGGACCACCTTTGACACTGACTGAATCAACTCCAAAGTTGATCTTAGCAGATTCTTTCGAACAAGGCTAGAATTGGATAAATCGCCCTGCATAGCAAGGTGTCAATTAACAAATGCATCCTTTGAGCGTATTTGAGATACATACAAAAATAAGGCGGCAGCTGCTTTATCTGATAATGGCAGATTACTAAGTAGGTCGTATGATTTGGACTAGTACATCGAACCTGAGATGATTTTATTTTGTGCTGGTTTATAAATCCCCACTATTGTACATTCATACTGTCCTGTTACCTACTGATCAGTTTGGCAAGCATGGAAACTATACAGAGCCAGGAGCAGCTTCAATATTTTTCAACTTTAGTCATAAACAATATAGGAACATGTGAACAATCTGGCAAACACTACCGGTGAGCTGCGGCCATTAATATAGAAAATTATGAAACAACATGTGCATAATAATTTTCAGAATGACCAGCAGTAAACCATATAAAGTTTCTTACATAATAGAACTCCATTTGGGCAGAATATAACCAAATTTACTTGAACAATTTGAATTTGGGCACCAAGCAAACCTAGCGAACTGGGAAATGATCTCAGCCATTTAAAGTCCTTTTTTGCCCAATTCTTCTGTGTCTACCTTAAGTTGGGCTTTATGATTTAAGAATCCCTCAATAAAAAGAAAAGTAGCAAAAGGGTAGGGTTTAAGATAACTAAAGCTGCTTTTCGAAAAAATGGGATCAAGTCTACTATATTCGGGGCTCTAACTAGTTAACGTAGTAAAATGATAGAAAACATACCTGCAACCCTATCCTTGAGAAGTAACAAGCAATGAAGTACAGAGCAGACCTAGAGCGAGAATGATTAGTAGAGTACAAGCATAACTTCCACGAGGAACAGAATTATTTTTCTAGAAAGTTGACACACAAGAGGACCAGAATTATTTTTCTAAAAAGTTGACACACAAGTCACAACTAGCAAGAATGTCAAAACTCGGAAAAAACTAGAAGGCAAAATTCTATGCAAGGGAAGGAATGACGAGAACAAAGAAAACAAATTAAGGAATAGCACTAGTAAGCTACCACAAATGTGGCAACTAGCAGCTACCATAGCCATAAGGAAATCAACATGAATGAGTTTATGGAAAAGAAGGCATACGGTGATGGCGATTGTTTAAAAGTTTGCAGGTTCCATGTATCTTCTGACACAACTGAAGTATGGACTTGATCCTAAAACAAGAAACCAAGATAAATTACATTAGTTAAAAGCCAACTAATGGCAGCTATAGGTCATACACAGTATATAATATAACATGTCGTGAGCTCGGGCTAAAAAGCTCACCCGCATGATCATTCCACCCAACAGATTTAGAGCTGAATCAGCCTACAAAAGTGCACAGTATACACTATCAGAGTGTAAAGTAGATAGATGTAGTGTAATGTAACAAGTTAAAGCTTAAATTTGCAATGGCAAGTAACACCCCTACCACCACTCACAATAACAACAAAGCAAAATACAGCTAGTGTATACAAAGGCAGGGAGTTTGTATGCAGAGTTCAATTTCAGATATGCAGAGTTCTATATCTATTTCCAATACCAACATCACTCAATCTTGGGGAGCATCACTACATACTTAATCTTTGCAGTCAATATGAACTCAAATGTTGGTGGGCGTCACTAAACATTCAAATCTTTGTGGTCATCTAACAGCAAAGAATAATCCAGTAGCAGGATAAAGTCACCGATGATAAACAGCGAATGTCTTGCATCTCTTAATGTATTTGACCATGGATGTATCAGGTTCAGATCAATGCTTCAAATTCAGTTTCAAAGTCATTTTAAGTTCTGAATCCCTAAAAATAAAAAATAAAAAATTACACAAAGTGAATTAATAGCATTCTAGTAATTATAGCGATGTTTTACTGAGATATTGCGAGCTAAGATCAGCTATTAGTGCAAGGTTTGAATGAAAAGCATCTAGTGTACTGACTGGGAATGACATCGGGCTTTTGAATGAAGTGTTCAAATGTCCAAAATGTAGGGGATGAAAAAACTGCAAATATGGAGAAGAAATTTACTGGAACTCACCACTAGAGCTGTGGGGCTAAACAAAGGAAGTGCATGAATGAGGGAATTCCAGATATCTTGCCAATAACCTTCAACAGTTGACATCTGCAAATAAACAGATACCACATATATTGAATAGAACTATCAGTGTCATAAGTTTACTTGCACAAAAGTGACAAGACTTGGTTAGCAAAATGGTTAAAGCATTTAAAAATAAAGTGATGCCATGTTTTGGGTTTTGACAATCTGATAACCTTGAGAAAAAAAATAGACAAAACCTTGCAAGCATGCAAGCAAATGTTCACATATCTAATGTGTAACAGTGGACATGTTAAACCAATGTGTAACAGTGGGGCCAGCTAAACCAAAGCCGGTACATAATGGTTGGTAAAGTTGAAATGGGCCACTTGCAAAATACTGGAAATTACAGTATAATTCATATACAAATTAAAGAGCTGCATTAAGTAATGAATGATACAGATACTTGCAATTCCTTGCAGTCTTGTTGATCTATTATCCCTCATAAAATATTCACTTATTACTCCAACTTTTTTAATGTTATCTAATTTGAAAGATACAAGCTGAAAAAAAATGTGAGTCCAAATTATTCTAGAGCATGCATATAGTGATATAGGGATGGCATATGATAGAGGTGGATCCACTTTAGCCCTGATCCAGTTAACCAGTATTTTCCATAGCAATAGATGTAAGTACCAAGAACTACTGAAATACAAGTGGCATAAACAGAAAGTTAATATGGATTCGAGAAACAACCTCGCCTTTTGTTAATAAATAATGTGATTCCTCCCTAGTATTCACTATGAACATCGCAGAGAACTCCTTAAGTGCCCTGTTAAGATCATTGATAATCAGGCAGTTCTACTAATTAGCAAGCCATAGAAGATGTAACTTGGTGCTTACATGTATTCCATATAACTGGTAACAGTAGTGTATTTACTATACTCCATACAACAGCCCTACATGTTTTATGACATCAACAAACTCCCAAAAAAATCACTACCACCAAAACAAACCTGATAATCCAAAGCAGTGAATCCTGAGAACGTATGACGTTTGCCTTGCTCAAAGCACTGGATAAGCATAACAAAGTCAACTGAGATGGTACGACATATAATTGCATTAACCAAAAACTATGGCACATTGAAAGTACAGTTACCTTTTCAAAGATTGACAACATGCTTGGAGCCAACTGATCAACAAAGATTTGTCCACTCGATATCCATACTTGTGAATAAGAAGACATGTGGTACCAATCCTGTGCAAAAAAAAAGATCCATTAGTCAATCTGTCCGTGTGTTCACCAAAGAATATTGTGTCTTCTCATCTCACTATATAGAACATCTGTTGAGAAGTATGCCACACGAGCGTACCCCCCCCCCCCCACCCCCCACCCCAAATACCAAAAACAATTTGTCCATATGAGTAATGTACCACCACCACCACCACCACCACCACCACCCCTAGAACATGTATGTAGGAGGTACATGTGGTCACACGGGGGTAACAGAACTTTCTTAATGGTTAAGAGTTGACCACACGAGGGTCAGTGCTTTCTCAATGGTTAAGAGATGACCACACGAGGTTCAGCGCTTTCTCAATGGTTAAGAGTGGCTCAACTAGTCTACCAGTCGATACATGGCTTTCCAACTAGAAACATCGACTAGTCAGTGTCTCAGTGACTAAAATTGACTTTTCAACTAGAATACAGATGTTTTTCCTTTGTCAAGAGTTACTCAAATTAGAGAGAAACAACTAAAGGCATGGAAAGATACTACACACAATAAAGCGTCTAATAGAAGAAGTTACTGAATCTTGGTCAAGTAAATGCAGTTGTAAGAGGGTTCAAGCTTGGAAGGCACCATATTCAGGGTACACATCTGAGAATTCATATAAAGAAGATAAAGGATATTTTCTTACAGGGATAAAAATGGTGTCATGTATAGCTTACCAACATAGAGATCCTTTTTTTAGGCTATTCGTGATGCGGCTAATAACATCCTCCGTCTTCAATTTTTTCTCATCATCTCCTCTCATTGGTGTGGGGGATTTATATGCCTACACGGTTATAAAAAGTCACTTGTATATTATAAAAAACAAAATGCTGATTTACTACGAGATTCAGAAGAGTCAAGTTAAAGTTGTGTGTGCATATCTATTACCTGGTAAAAAATAGTAGCAGATAGATCCATTAACTCTTCCAAGGAGCATCTTAAGGACATGTCTTTCGCATCTCGAGATGCCTCACACCTACATTTATTGAACTTAGTAAATGAAGAACTCAAAATCATAACTCTGAAAAGCATAGTAGTAGTCTTTACCATAATAAACCTGCTTCAGTGTTAACATTTTGATCTAGGTCGTCCATGATGACACCAAGAAGGTTTTTTCTTTCCAAAACCTTTGGAATAGCTCTAGCAAGCTTCAACTGAATTTTCGCATATGTGATGAACAAACTCTGGAAGCAACAGTAACTTCACGATGAATCAAACATAAAAAATATGAAACGAAGTTGAAACACTGCAAGTCAGGTCATAAGAACCTTCAGCCGCAGATCACGAGTCATCAGCCACGAACGCAATACAAAATCTTGAACTGCTTTATGGATCTCCACAGATTTGTCTCCAAGGTTTGGTCCATCCATGAGTAAAAAGGTGTTAACGCATTCCATGAGCTTGCTAGTCAGCTTTCCATCCTCCCTGATCCCACAAAATTAATATATGATTTCCAACTCAGAAAATTAAAATGAACACCCCACTCCTCTTGGAAATTAAGGGGGTTCAACAGGAGAGCCGAAAGGACTTGGTCAGAGACTACTTGCCTCCTAATATGTGAGAATATTGCACAGAATCCATTAAGAACCTCCTCCCTCATGGTGTCAGGATAATCGCCAGGTGGGTTTTCAAGTAGAACATGGAGAGTCCACGTACAGCGGAAGGATTCCTCCTTTGAGCTGGCTTGATTGCTGAAGTTTGCATCAAAACCAGTCGCAACCTTCTTCATATAGAGCACTACAAGATCTGGCGAAAATACAGAATTTTATTAAGAACAGAACAAAAGGGCGTTGTGATATGAAAACAGGGAGACCGTTGATATGGCAACTCACTACTGTATGTTCGAGGTTTCATCTGATACCGGTACTCCTTCACAGTCAAAAGCTGCCGGAGAATTGGGCTGTACTCTAGCTGAAAGCTGGGAGCATCTTTTATGACCTCCAATATATGACTAAAAAGCTGCTTAGCAACTGAAATCAGAAGTAAGGAGTGCCCTGCAACGACAGTGAACCATCTTTAATGGCGTGCACCTTCCAACATATATTCCATATAAAAACAATTGAAGAACCACTTGCACGGAAGTCTAGTAGATAAAAAAAATTAAGCATAGTGCTAGCAAAGTAGCAATAGCATGTGGTTAAGGCCTACGTGATTTATCAGCTTGCCCAAAAACAGAGTGCTGAAACCACAAACATAATATGTAACACCCACTGTCAAGCTTACAGTTATTATATGTCCAACACAGGATGTATGAATAAGAAAACACATGACTCCAATACTAAGCTATGGTAAGCAACAATAGGCACTAACGATAGTGTTTGGATGACTTTTCAGAATGTTAACAGTAGCAAGTAAAACCTCGCATAATACATCAATTCACGGTATAACAGAATGCTGAGACCACAAGCACAACATTTAACACCCACTGCTGGGCTTACAGTTACTGTATCTCCAACACAAACTCTACGAGTAAAAACATATGGCAAAAGATATACCACATTCCGCATGATTCCAATACTAGGCTACGGTCAACAACAAATAGGCACTAGCAATAGTATTTGGACGAGAATTCCAGGGCACTACATTATTCCAATTTGGGTACCAAACGTGTCATACTGCATCCTATGTTAAGCAATCATGTGATGTTTCCAGTTCCAGGTTGTTTGAAACTTCAGAGAACAGAGTCGCAATGATTGGGCATAATAAGGAAGGAGCAGGACGAAGAAGAAGGGCCTTGGAATACTGTTAGCTTAATATTACCTGAGAGCCTGGCGTCCTCTGCGCAGCGGACGGCGGCGCGGAGCATCCCGGCGGCGGCGCTCCTGGTGGCTCCGCGCCTCTTGGCGGCGATGTCGGCGAGGACGCACTTGGCGAGCGCGGTGATGAGGAACGGCCACGTGGCCCCTGCGGAACAGCAAACGCATGACAAGCGGTCGACGAGGGGGGGGGGGGGGGGGGGGGAGCGACCGAAATGGAAGCAGAGGAGGTGGGAGGTGGGTACCGGAGGCGAGGTGGCCGGGCTTGGCCCTGGCGGTGTTGCGGGCGAGGAGGCGGCAGAAGGTGGGGGCGCGGTCGCCCTGCAGCCACGTCCCCAGCAGCTTCACCCCTTCCTGCAGCAGCACGCGGCGGAGCAATCAGAATCGGTCGGAGGAGCCACAAGGAGCGCCGCCGTCCTCAGAATCGGAGGTCGTCGGAGATGATTGGCTGACTGATTGACCGAATAGGGGGGGAGAGCAGAGCAGAGCAGGGTACTCACATCGCGGGGCCTGGCGCGGTCGGAGGCGAGCTTCTGGACGACCTCCTCGACGTCGCGCGCGGTGGCCATCGCCGCTGCCCACCGCTGCCGGCGACGGGGGCTAGGGTTTGGCGGGTGGGGCCACGACGGCGGCGGAGGGCGGGGGACGGGGGACGGGGGTTTTGGTGCCTGGTGGGTTTAGAACATTTCCAGTTCTTCTGGGCCCACAGAATCACCTGTCCACATAATCAGCCATGGTCCTTTTCTGAGATCCTAGTAGTATGAGATTGTCGTACGAGTTATGTGCTGAAATGTCTGTAACGTCTCTAGGCTGAAACTGTATACTTAATTGCTAACATTTGCTTGTTTCAAACAGTTACACGTTGAATATGAACACGGAAGAGGTTTATGAATATTGTAAAATTCTTAATATTACCATACGCATTTGCTAAACAGAGGAGAAACTAGAGAAAAAAATCCATCATTCAATTTTTCCACCAAATGCCATCAATAATAAAACTACATCCATCAATCACCACTACACATTTGCATCATATAAATCACCATGTAATTTACCAAACACATAAGCATACAAATTTGTACCATACTCAATTGCTAAACATACAGAAAAAGAAAGAGAGAAACAGAGGAGAAAAGGGAGGAATGGAACAAGAGAGATAGAGAGAGAGGCAGAGGAGAAGACAGAGAGGGAGAGGACGAGAGGAGGTCACCCGCGACGGCGTGCCAAGCTCGGGCGGACGAGACTGGGTGGCCGGGTGTGAAGTTGACGGCTGGCGCTCGAGCTAGCGACGGACGGGACAGGGCCTCCGTGGCTTCGTGCGCCTCCACGTGCGCATGGCCACGCCCTTCGAGACCATGGTGCGCGTCGAGCCGCGGTTCGAGGTGCCTGTGCGGGCGCGGTTCGGACTCGTGTTCTTCCGCCTCCGCCCCATCAACGATGGCATGGACGAGGCCACGATGAACGAGCTCAACCGGAGGCTGCTAGAGGCGGTGAACGCGATGAGGCGCACGTACATGAGTTGCGCGGTGGTGGGCGGCATGTACGTGATGCGGTGTGTCATCGGGAACTCGCTGACAAAGGAGCGGCACGTCTGGGAGGCCGCTGGAAAAGGCGTGTACGGCGACCCTAAAATAGAATTTCGTTGCTTCCGTTCCTAAAAAGGTTGACCCAAGACAGACATCTAAACATATTCAAACCTATTTGAATGACCAATTTGACAACAAAAAGTTGTTTCTGAGTATCCGTATGTTTTATGTGACACCGTATGTCGGAGGGGAAATTTCTTTCTTTATCAAGAACAAATAATATGGCCGTTTTGAGTGTCTATTGTAAGTTCGTAACACACAGTGACACGACGCACTTATTGCATATACTACCTTCACTCCTAAGTATGTCTTTTTAGATATCTCAATATGGATTATGTATATAGACATACTATAGAGTCTATATTCACTCATTTTGCTCTGTATGTCCATATTATAGAATCTCTTAAAAGGACTTATATTTAGGAACGAAGGGCATATCAAATATTGATAAAGTAGATGGATTAGGGAGAAATGTATGTGTGCCCTTTTCATGTCTTTGCGAGCAATTTGGCACTAAATGTTCCAGGGTAAATGTGTTCACAAGACATAGGGAACAAGCCTAAAATGCCGGGATAACATGGATGAGTAAAGGGGGTACTCAACAAGACCATATATATTGTGAGGTAGATATGCACTATAGCTACCGCTGATTCCAAACAGGTGTCACCAATGTTTCGGAAAATATCTTATAGAATCAAGTTTTACTTAAAACATGTGATCATCAGACTTCACGGGTTGCTACAATCGCCGATATACTCCTTTCCTTGCCACGTTCGTGGAACTTTCCCAGATCTGGGAGTGTCAAGCCACAATTCATTACACTCTACAGCGGTGCGCTACTTTACCCACGACTGATAACTTAGCCCTTCTGCCAGGTTCGTAACCTCGCACATCCAAGATGCATGGTCGGGTCTAAGATCCGAGTCTATCACCATTCCATGTTTGCCGATGCCACTGCCCCTGGCTCGAGAGGTATTCCCTCTGTCGCCCAAAATCTGCAATAAGTAGGGTTTATATTTCCCATGACCGATGAGCATGTATGCCGCCCTAACGATCAAGGATTGACGAACCTCCGCCGAATAGGGTATTATGGCACCCATAACCAGTATGATATATAGCTCTCTAGGCTGGCTTGCGAATTTATGCCCCGTGCGGTAACCTGTGCGAGAGCACATCGGCAATAAGAAGGCGTTATTTACTTGCTCGTCCCATTCCAGGCTCCATGATGAACGCTATTGCTACGAGGCTGGCTCTATTGACTTTGGTTATTAAGCCTGCAGGTGTAACCGAACTCTTCACCGTGTAACCAACCTGAGTTCCATCACCTATCACAATTGAAAATATTGAAAGTCCTTTTATTGAATGTAATAAATAGATACAGTAATAATATAGTTTTGAAAAGATGCTTTTATGAAAGCATAAACAAAGACATGAGTAAGGTATGAACTTGTGTGGTGATTGAAATGTACTGTAACTCGTGGCTTCGGGATTCGCGGTTGCCTCGAGTTCTGAAATCGACATGTAGTTCGATAAGGACTAAACTTGCAGGAAACTTGGCAGCAAGTTATTATGCATACAATGCTATGGCTTTACTCCCCCTCCATCCTTCTAATGGTTTAATAATGGATTTACTTTTAAGTTTTCATTGAGTTATTACTATCAACTTTTGTTTTTTTAAGTTAACATGCTTACACTTAGCTACCGTTTGTACAATTGTTTTTCTCGGACTAAATGCATTGTTTTGATAATAGTGAACATTTTAAAGTATTTGTAGAATTATTAAATTATTATATTAAGTCTAAGAATTAAGGAATTAGTTTTTCCAAATCGTATATATTATTCTAGTAATACGGACTATTTCTATACCACTATATAGTGTGCTAATAGCTCCAAATATTAGCCGTTGGATATGCCCATCCAACGGTCAAGAGATGGCAAATCCAAGCATTATCATTTGTTGGATAAAGTTTCCAATTCATAGAATACTGCCACGTGGCCTTCTAATTGAACCTCCAACTCTAACATCTCATGTGTTTTAGAAGCATCTATCGACGTGCTTATCTGATACTACAATAAAAAGGGACTAGAACAATCTGGATTCCACAGAGGTAAGAACCAAGTTGGATCCTGTCCAATACGATTCTAGGAAAGGAAATACATATTCAAATGTATTCTCCAATGCTTTTTATATACATTTAAGTGACGTGCAAAGCATGCACAATTTACTAGTTTATATAGTTTTTGGACTTACCCGGGTGTATTAGTATTTATGTTATTTCTTTAAATCAATTTTGTTGACAAAAAGTATATTGGGCTATTTTATTTAACTAGTGGGCCTGCCTGGCCCATTAGCCCATTGGGCTTGGCCCAACTGCTCGGGAGACAAGCTCCCACTCACGGTCCCTTCCCCCTCTGTCTCTCTCCCTCGAGCTCTCACCTCTCTTTCTCGACCCCCTTCTCGCGTGACGGCGTCGTCGTCTATTTCGGCGGCGTTGGGCTGTTCCGCTGCCGTACTGGCTTCCAAATTCCTCTCCTAACTATGCTCTAATGTTTTGTTCGATCTGTTTCTCTGATTACCCTCTCCTCTCATTGATCCCTTGTCCATGGCACACCATGCAGGGGGGCTGTCCCCAAGGGACACTTCCCAACATTTCTCCACCATTTGTGGGGGATGCCCCCACACCATGGGCCCCCAACAAGCTTCCACCAATTGTGAACTCCCCCCCCCCCAAAAAGTGGCTCCACTGAAAATGGGGATCTTGTCCTCCTTGCGGGAACATGGTGTTTTTAGTGTGTGTTCTCTCCAGCAAAAATTCGGAAGGTCCCATAATATTTCCGACACTCTCCAAAAAAAATCAGACGTGTTCCAAAACTTTTTCGGCTTGATGGTTTACTCCGAGACTATTTTTGGTTTCTCTAAAACACTTCTGGTTTTCTCTCCGAAACATTTCCCATGTCTCTGAAACTTTTCCGCTGACTTTCTCTCATACTCTTTTCCTAGTAGTTAGAAGATAGATGACCCTTAAGCGTGTGACCTTGTAGGTTCGATGAAATATAGACATGATGGGAACTCTTTATGATTAATGATCAATAGCGGAACCGTGGACATCCATATTGAACCATATACCCACACGAATGGATATTCAAGCGAACCTTTAGTTACCGTGTGTTATTCATGTTGCTTCACGATATGGTACAAAAACCAGAGGAGATTTATCGGCATCCCCATGAATCAACAACATGTTCACTGTGCCAGATTCTTGGTTACTGGTTTTGTTCTCTTTTCTCGTTCCCGTGTTCCGGCATCCTTGTGATCAAATCACATCGTGTCTGGCCAGACGATGATGGATACTATAACACCGAGAGGGCCGCAAGAATATATCTCTATCGTCGGAGGATCAAATCCCAATCTTGAGCTATTTGGTCCTTTGTCATAATTTTCAGTGTTGTAATAGCTACCCTGTTACAGATGATGTTTAACAAACCCGAAAGTTCATGAAGCAAGTATGAAGGAACTCGACACTCTCGTGGTCTAAGAAATTATGCAAATGTGTAACTTTCTCAGTGTTATAACCCATTAACTTATGACAAATGGATCTCATAGCATAACACCAATTTGGGTCGGTTCAACACAAGTGTTCTTCTAACATTTGTGTCATCAAAGTTGTCGGCATACTCATGCCCATGATAATGAAAACTGAGCAATCATGCAACACTTGAGCTAGTCTCAGAGGCTAGACTAGGAATCTAGTACTCTAGCCCGTACTCTCTCGTCGCTAGTGGCACTCCGTCGTGTGGGGTGCCCTTGGGATGGCTCCATGTGCCTGTGGTGTTCATGGCACCTGGTGAGGCATCGTGGTGGTGGTGCTCCTAGTGCTCTTCTCCATCACATGGACAACGGTGCATTGGTCGCACCGCAACTACGGTGGGTTGTGCTCCTGTCTCGGCTACAACTCCTCGGTGACTCCCTCTTCTACCTCTTTGTTCTTGTTCCGATGGCCATGGATGGATGTGGTGCTGCTCTGGTTGATGCCCTATGGTACAACTCATGCTCTAGTTCATGTTTAAGGCTCTGTGGTGTGGATTACCTGCTATCTAGGGCTTTTAGGCCATTGGTTCAATTGTAATTAGTATTCTGAGTTAGTTAAAACACCTCCTAGATTTTCTAAATTGGCCTAGATTGCCACCCTTGTGGCCGCCTAGCAGGGCTATCGCGCTAGGCTATGACAGCTTGGTTCCTGCCCCCTTTTCTTTGCCTGGTTTTCAGTTGGTTTGAATTTGAGTTTGGAGTTTTTGAATCTTTCATTTGGACTTAACCACTTGGGTACCCCTTAACTTTCACCCAAGTGCTTCAACTCCTTCTCAAACCATCACTCCATCTCTGGTTCACCTCACAATATCATTTGGAATATTTTTCTTAAATGAAAAATATTCATTTCCCCCTCCTAAACCCTAGCTAGCCCTTGTGCTCCAAAGCAACCCTAATTTTTCTTGCCCATAAAATCTGAGAAAAATCCCAATTATTCTTTGAACCCTAGGGCACCTTTCTGAGCAAAAATACTTCATCACTTTTTGGAATATTTTGGCTACAGAAAATATTTTCACTTCTGGACAGAAATGGTAGTTTCTAAAACAACTACCATTTTACTAGCTCCATTGTAGCTGGTTTTTCTTGTGCATCTTTACCTTAGTAAGTGTTGGCTAGCCTCCAAAGCCCAGCCCTCAACTCCCAGTGGTTTGACCATAGTAAACCTCCAAAGTTACTATGCAGAAACTTACTTGGAGTACAAATTCATTTCTACTGCACCTGGAACCCAACCCAATCGTGGTAACACTCACAACTACCACTGACTACACGCCAGACATGAAGTTTGCACTTAGATTGGCCTGATGTCATAGTTCACGCGGTGACCGCGTTCGTCCAGGCATGCTGGCATGCAAAACACGCGCTCTGAGTGCCGCCGAGCGCTTTGTTGCGCACGTGCTCACTGCCCAGCCTGCCCGAGCGTG
Source organism: Triticum aestivum (assembly GCF_018294505.1). Taxonomy (NCBI): domain Eukaryota; kingdom Viridiplantae; phylum Streptophyta; class Magnoliopsida; order Poales; family Poaceae; genus Triticum; species Triticum aestivum. Next base: position 578,028,285 of record NC_057795.1, read on the forward strand.
CCAAACTATGCCACCATCTCCGTCTCCACTCCCTTAAATCCGCCCTAGCACTCGCAGACGCCGGAGCTCGCCGCAGCGGGCACGGGCACGGTCCGGCCAACGACACAGTGCGCGGTGCACTGTGCTCGTCGTCTTCCTCTTGCCCTTGTGCTCGTCTGCGCTCGCCAATAGTTCTCGCGTGAGCTCCATCCTCTTCCCCCTCTCTCTTTGGCGCCGTTCTTCGCCGGGCGCCGTGGACAGGTGTCCTCCGGTGGAGCCCGACCCCCCCCCCCTCGCCGCTCGCCTATAAAATACGGCCACCCCCAGCCTCCTCGAGCACCCCACTCCACTCCCACACACCCTACAAGCTAGTAGAAGCCGCAGCCCGGCCGGGCAGGCTGCGGGCTGCCGTCTCCGAGCTCGAGCTCGCCGGCGATCCCCTCGGATCGTCCCCGCAGCTCCAGCCCCTCCCAGGCCAGGGAAACCCTGCCAGGGCCTCCACCACTCTCTGGTGAAGCCGTTCCGCCCTGTTGGAGCCCCTGGAGCCGCCCCTAGCCGTCGTCGTCTTCGTCTCCGGCGATCGCTGCCCTCTACCTCCGCTGGAGAGGCTGTTTTCGGCGCCGTCCGACCACCCCTAGCCACGTTACGGGTACCGGCAGGTGCGCCATCATCTTCTCTTTCGATCCACCCCTCTTGTTCTGGCCAAAGAGCCCTTGCTGCAGGCGTGCGCTTCGGCGAAGCTCCGCCACTCCCTGTTTCCCTCTCCCCCTCCACCTCACCTGACTAGCGGGGCTCGCTAGTCAGCCACTCTGTACGCGCATGAAGCGGTTCGAGTGGTGGCGCCCTGTGCTTTTACGGCTTCGACGTCACCCCCCAGTCTGTTTAATTTTTATTCAAAATTCATTTAAATCCAGAGAACTTCAAACAACCACAACTTTTTATCTATAAGTCCAAATGCAATGATTCTTTTTGCATTGTGTTCTTTGTCCAAAAATCTAGCAGCTCCCAAAAGATGGGATTTTTCCTTGCTGTCTAGATTTTCTGGGGAATTTCATAAGGTTTCTTGATGTTTTCTTTTTGTGTTTTTATTTGTTTTCAGAAGAGCAGGCTTGTCTTGAGGATCACCAGGAGGCTTGTGAACCTCATCTGCACTAAGGCAAGCCACAACAACATTTTCATAGTGCCACTTCAATATTTGTGATTTTCCTACTTGAACTAATGATTATTCATGCATTTAAATTATTAATATGTTAATTATATTCTGTTAGATGCTTGTTATAGTAAATATGCTTGATTTACAGAAAGTTGATAGTGAACCTAATTAGTGAGCTAACAAGGATTTAGTTATGAGTAATGAGAAGATAATATGGTTATGGAGATAAATAATTAGTGAGATTATTTTTGCATGATGAAAAATGATAAATTTGCTAGACAAGTTTCTGGTTGAAGTAAGGCTTGATCTTAACCAGAGGAGTATCTTGAGTTGTTGGTTGCTCCGTGTGAGCGTAGTTGACTCAGTTATTTTCATGGATATGTGATGCATATGTTAGTGATGCATGTCATGGCATTATGACACCGGTTACTTTCACTTTAAGTTGAACCTGATAATAACTCAACTTGAATATGTTGTTGACCGGGTCATGGTGCCGCCGAGTCGAGTCTTTCCCAGTGCAACCACATTTGCCGGTATGGGACGGCCTTAATTTGTTTCATTACCGCGCCTCTGGTCGGTGCCTCCATCTAGGGAAGGTTAGGGGCGTGCTGTACCCTGGCCCTGTAAGCAGGCATAACCTTGTGAGCCTGTTGTTAAGGTTTTGGTACCGGGTCCCAGAGTGGATCGTGGCCACGACGGTGGTCGTTGTGTCTTGAGGTAGACACGGGGCCACCCAGGACTAGCCCGATGGGGATTGAGTCGGAGTGGCCGAGAGGGTGTCATGGCAATGGAGTGGTTTCGTCGGGATGTCGTTGGTCCACCCGAATGGGAGTGCGAGGCCATGGTTTTTGTGGTGTGGGTCAAGTGCGCTACCTCTGCAGAGTGTATTAATCTATCGATAGCCGAGTCCACGGTTAAGGACACAGTCGAAAGTAGGGTACACCATGGGTTAACATTTAATGAATTTGCACACTATGTAGGATGTTTGCACTGTGGTGGTGGCGGAATGGCCATCGTGTTGAGTTGGACCAGATGGGTCGTGGTTGTGATCGTCGTAAGGATCATGGGCCATTTATTGGTCGTGGTTGTGATCGCCGTAAGGATCACGGGCCATTCATTGGTCGTGGTTGTGACCGCTGTAAGGATCACGGGCCATTTATTGGTCAGGGTTGTGATCGCCGTAAGGATCACGGGCCATTCATTGGTCGTGGTTGTGATCGCCGTAAGGATCACGAGATTGTCACTGGGTTTAACACGGTTGTGATCTGGAAGCGATCACATTCGGTAAGACAGTCCGAGGGACGATTGTCACAAGAGCATGGTCACAACATGTTGGATATATTGTTGCATTATTATTAATTGATTAATTATCATGATAATGTTTGTCATTATGTTTATGCTTGTTGTGAGCTTGCAAGTACATTCAGTGTACTAACTGGGCGTGTCATGCCAGATTTCAGGAAAGTTTCGTTGGAAAGGAGAGCTGTCCGAGTCTAGATCGTGTCCACATTGGTGTCCCTATGCTATGGAGTTCTGCTACGACGTTGTTCCGCTGCCGCGTAGTTGTCTGGGTCGAGGCCCCTTTATGTCCACTAAATAATGTACATATTGTTCAGCCGCACCGAGTGTGCCGCTTGGCCTCGCTATCTGTTGTAATATAAACTCTGATCAACTAGCATCAATAAAGCGGTTGTTTTTCTGTACCAAGTTGTTGTGTGTTGCCAGAAGACAAGGTCTCTGGGCTGGCAATGCATGGTAAACCGGTTTCTCTGAGCCGGGGTGCCACAACGCTTGGTATCAGAGCTGTGCTGACTGTAGGCCACGCTAGACTATGACGAGTTAACCGGATGCTAGATACGAGTTGTAGTTGAGTGCCGGTAGAATTTGTAGCTGGTTGTTGCATTGCGTGTACTGATTTTACTTTTATGCTAACCTGATAATGGTTGTGAGTGTAGATGGCTCCGGTGTTGTATCCGTGCCAGTTGCAGTTGATGCCGTACACATCACCGCATCTCCTTCGTAATGTGTGGCGTCGGCTGTACCCCCACGGTGACGACCTAGCCTATCGTGTGTACCAGGAGCGTCTAGCTGACTCAGTGTATGAGTATCACGCCGTGGTTACTCTGTGCACCAGTTCCGATTCCAGCACTTACACTCGTACCTCTCAGAGCAGTTACGCTTCTACCGCTTCTCAGGCCGTCTAGTTTGATGCATTTGAGGTACTTGTTGAGCTCCGCTACAATGAGGTCTGGATGCAGAACCACCCAGGTTTCTACTACTATCCTTCTCTGCACAATAATGGTCGTGTCCCTGTCATTGATCCGGAGTCTGATAGCGTTGCTAGCCACCTTTCTCGCTATATCACTGCTAGCTATCTTCTGATCTACGAGCTGGCTCGAGAGCTGAGTCGTGCCCGTACTGCTTTAGCCTCTGCTAGATCAGTCACCACTCCAACATTTATAGGATTTACTCCCTATATTCTTGCCAGTTCTAGTTCCCCTGTTTCCTCGATTACTCCTTCGAGTAGCTCGGGCACCGCGACAATGAGTCCACTTAGTGCTCCTGCCGAGTGGATTTCCCTACTCGCCACTCATGTAGCCCTAATGATTCACCCTCCACCTGCCCCGGAGGGAGAGCCCTCGAGGCAGCGTCGTCGTGTCACCTTTAATCCGGAGGTCTCAATTGACCCTGTCAGTTCAAGATCCGAGTCCGCTTCAGGAGAGGACCCCGCAGCACCAGTAGAGCAGTAGAGCTTTTGAGTATTCGTAGTCGTCAGGATGGAGTATGGATGTAGTCGTACGAGTCATGATGTTTTGTTTCATGTATTAGAGTAGTTGAACCTGGCATGTTGTTATCTTTCATGTATGAGTCCATGTATAATTATGTTGGAACTTTATTTTATTCGCCGTACTTTCTTTGCCATTTTGGTTTTTCTCGGGCTTTTGTTGCTGGCTTCTCCCCAGTTTATTTTGAATGCTTCTCATCTCGATTGTGTTGCCTTGGGAAAAATCATAATAGGATGACGTGGGGAGGCTGCAGTAGCAACATTCACGAGGGTTCTCGTGTTCGTCGTTCCGCACGACAGGCAGGACAATCACCCGAGCCGTACGTTCCACCACCGCCTCCACCGAGCAAATTCTGCGTATGTTTGAGGAAAGACGGAATAATGATTTGATTGAAATATTAAGAAGTTCACAAGCTTTGGTTGGACAGAATGGGAATCAGCCCGGTTATCACTCCAAGCTATCAGATTTTCAAAGAACCAAGCCTCCCAGTTTCAGCCAGACCATTGATCCCTTGGATGTAGATGATTGGTTGAGAACTATGGAGAAGAAGCTTGAGATTTATCGTACTGAAGAAGGAGATAAGGTTCCATTTGTAACACATTATCTTGAAGGCGCTGCTGCCATATGGTGGGAAAATGAAAGAGCCATGTGGTCTGCTGATGAAGAAATTACCTGGTCAAGATTCAAGGAACGATTCCGGAAATATCATATCCCTGTGGGAATTATGAAGACTAAGCAGCGTGAATTTCTCGCGCTCTTCCAAGTAAGTAAGTCTGTGGGAGAATATTTGCAGAAATTCAATCATCGGTCACGTTACTCCCTATATGACGTGGCCACTAAAGAAAAAAAGATTGACAGATTTCTTGGTGGATTAAACCCGCAACTCCGGTGTACTCTCAGTATGTTTGATTTCCCAGACTTCCAAACCCTAGTGAACAAGGCTTCCATTGCTGAAAGAGAGCACAAGCTTGTATCGGATAGTAAGTCTGCCAACAACGATCACAAGCGCAAGTTTGAGCCAAGGAAGGAAATGCAACTAGTGCAGAAGGCTCATACCTGGCAATAGACTCAGGTAGAATACAAGCCCAATTGGCAACAAAATGTTAACAAGACTACCACCCAAGTCAAGAATGTCGTATCCAACTCAACGCAAGTGGAGCGTCTGGGCAGCAATTCTTGTTACAGTTGTGGGCAAACCGGACATTATGCAAAATAGTGTCCCAAGAACAACCGGACAAATGCTATATTCAGGCCACAAGTCCATTGTATGGAGGCATGCCCGGACCAGCACAACATCACGGAATACGTTCATCACATCTCCGCCGATGAAGCCCAAGAGAACCCCAAAGTCGTCATTGGTATGTTCTTTGTGAATAACATACCTGCAGTGGTTTTATTTGACTTTGGGGCTTCCCACTCTTATATTTCTCGGAGTTTTGTTGCCCAAAACAAATTTCCTTGTTCTCTTTTGGGCAAGAATATGCTGGTACAAACCCCGGGATCCCTAATCAGAAGCAATCTAGTCTGCCGCAATCTGGAAGTCAATGTCAACGGAGTCTGTTTTCCAACTTCTTTGATACTTATTGAGTCTGATAAGTTGGATGTTATCTTGGGTATGAATTGGCTGACTCAGTATCAAGTATGCATAAATTGTGCGACCCGAGAAGTCACTTTGACCAGCCAAGAAGGGCAGACTACAAAATTTTATGCTCGCGGAAGCATACCATCAAAGGAAATGGTCTTCATAGCAGTGGATGAATTGGAATTAATTCCGGTGGTCAGCGAGTTTCCTGATGTATTTCCAGAAGAACTGCCAGGCATGCCACCTGATCGAGAGCTCAAGTTTGCAATAGATCTTGTGCCTGGGACCACACCAATACACAAGAAGTATTACCGAATGTCGTCATCAGAATTAGTGGAGCTAAAGAAACAACTTGATGAAATGCTCCAGAAAGGATATATCCGTCCCAGCTCTTCACCATGGGGATCACCTGCTATCTTCGTGGACAAGAAAGATGGTAGCCTCCGCATGTGTGTGGATTACCGTCAGCTGAATGACGTCATGATCAAAAACAAATATCCACTGCCAAGGATTGATGACTTGTTTGATCAGCTCAGTGGAGCCAAGGTATTCTCCAAGATTGATTTACGGACTGGATACTATCAACTCAAATTAAAAAGGAGGATATTCCGAAGACCGCGTTCACCACTCGATACGGTCTTTATGAATATATAGTTATGTCTTTTGGTCTCACCAACGCCCCTGCTTTCTTCATGCACATGATGAATAAGGTATTCATGGACTTCCTCGATAAGTTCATGGTAGTATTCATCGACGATATCTTATTTACTCAAGAAGTGAAGAAGAGCATAAAGAACACCCCCGAGCAATGCTACAACGACTTCGTGAACATCAGTTATACGCCAAATTCAGTAAATGTGAGTTCTGGATCAAGCAAGTTGGATTCCTTGGACATGTGCTATCCGCCGAAGGTATAGCCGTGGACCCAAGCAAAGTAAAAGATGTACTCGATTGGTTGGCACCCACAACCGTATCTCAGATTTGGAGTTTTCTTGGATTAGCCGGATACTATCATCGTTTCATTGAAGGGTTTTCCAAGATTGCTAAACCCATGACAGAGCTGCTCAAAAAGGATAAGAAGTTTGAATAGACTGAGGACTGTGAGAAAAGTTTCGATGAGTTAAAGAAATGGCTGACAACTGCTCCGGTATTGACTCTTCCAGATATCTACCGCAGTTTTGATGTGTATTGTGATGCTTCCAGGCAAGGACTTGGATGCGTACTTATGCAAGACGGCAAGGTAGTAGATTATGGCTCACGACAGCTACGACCCCACGAGGGAAATTACCCTACTCATGATTTGGAGTTGGCCGCGGTGGTTCATGCTTTAAAAATTTGGAGACACTATCTCATCAGAAAAAGGTGCCAAATTTTTACCGATCACAAGAGCCTCAAGTATATATTTACTCAGCCAGATTTAAATCTCCATCAACAAAGATGGCTTGAGTTGGTCAAGGATTATGACCTTGGAATAAATTACCACCCGGGTAAGGCCAACGTGGTTGCCGATGCACTCAGTTGAAAGCCCGTCAGTTTAAATGGCATATTGGAATCTTTGCCTCCTGAACTTCAAGAAGAGATTGCTCAGCTCAACCTGGTCATAGTTGAGGCTGGCCTTGCTAATATTTTGGAAGTTACCCCCACACTTGAGGAAGAGATCCGCAAGGCCCAGCCAGATGACACCGATCTGCAGAAACGTGCCAAGCATATGGTGGCAAGTCAGACTTCCGATTTCTCAAAGGATCAGTTCGGTACCCTCCGATTCCGGGGAAGGATTTGTGTGCCCAATCAAGCAGATTTAAGGCAGAAGATCCTGTTAGAGGCCCACGAATCCTCGTATTCAATTCACCCCGGAGGTACGAAAATGTATGAAGACCATCGACAAATATTCTGGTGGGATGGAATGAAGAAAGACATTGCCTATTTCGTGGCCTGTTGCGACATATGCAACAAAGTGAAGGCAGAACATCAGAAGCCAGCCGGACTTCTCCAACCGCTGCCAGTGTCACAATGGAAATGGGATGATGTCTGTATGGATTTCATCACAGGACTACCTAAGACCCGATGGGGCAATGATGCAATCTGGGTCATAGTGGATACATTAACCAAGGTAGCCCACTTTATCCCGATCAGAACCTCATATCGAGCAGATGAGCTTGCACAACTGTATGTATCCAGAATAGTCAGTCTGCATGGAGTCCCCCGAACCATCACTTCTGACCGTGGTTCACTTTTTACCTCCGCTTTTTGGTCCCGTCTCCATCAAGCCTTGGGGACAGAATTGAAATACAGTACCGCTTATCATCCTCAGACTGATGGACAGACAGAGCGGGTAAATAAAATACTCGAAGATATGCTGCGAGCCTGTGCTTTGGCCCAAGGACCAAAATGGGAAGACTGTTTGCAGTATGCCGAGTTCTCCTATAACAATAGCTTCTAGACCAGTTTAAAGATGTCACGGTATGAAGCTTTGTATGGCTGTAAGTGCCGCACTCCGTTAAATTGGTCTCAAACCGGGGATAGCCATATTTTTGGAATAGATCTCATGCTGGAAGCTGACAAACAAGTCAAGGAAATCAGGGATAGATTGCAGTGGGCCAAATGATGCAAAGCACTGACAGATCAGTTTTGAACCAGGAGAGCATGTATACCTTTGAGTCACGCCTATAAGAGGTATCAAGAGATTTCAGACTCGTGGAAAGTTGGCACCCAGATTTATTGGTCCATTTTCTGTTATGATACGAGTGGGAGTTGTTGCATATTAGTTGGAGCTACCCCCTGAATTGTCAAACGTGCACAACGTGTTTCATGTTTCACAGTTACGGCGATGCATATCGCCACCTGAGAAAAAGACTGATATGACAAAAATAGAGCTGGCAAAGGATTTAACCTACGAAGAGAGGCCAGTTAAAATCTTGGATCAAATGGAAAGAGTCACTCGCAGTAAAGCAAGGAAGTTTTACAAGTCCAATGGAAGCATCACACAGAGTCAGAATCAACATGGGAATCAGAAGAATTTCTAAGGGAAAATTATCCAAAATGGTTTTCCCAAGCAACCGAATTTCGAGGACGAAATTCATTCTAAGTGGGGAAGGTTTGTGACAACCTGTTTTTGCCCCCTCTTTCTTTGCCTAGTTTTCAGTTGGTTTGAATTTGAGTTTGGTGTTTTTGAATCTTTCATTTGGACTTAACCACTTGGGTACCCCTTGACTTTCACCCAAGTGCTTCAACTCCTTATCAAACCATCACTCCATCTCTGGTTCACCTCAAATATCATTTGGAATATTTTTCTTAATGAAAAATTTTCATTTTCCCCCTCCTAAACTCTAGCTAGCCCTTGTGCTCCAAGGCAACCCTAATTTTTCTTGCCCATAAAATCCTGAGAAAAATCCCAATTATTCTTTGAACCCCAGGGCACCTTTCTGAGCAAAAATATTTCATCACTTTTTGGAATATTTTGGCTACAGAAAATATTTTCACTTATGGACAGAAATGGTAGTTTCTACAGCAACTACAATTTTACTAGCTCCATTGTAGCTGGTTTTTCTTGTGCATCTTTACCTTAGTAAGTGTTGTCTAGCCTCCAAAGCCCAGCCCTCAAATCCCAGTGGTTTGACCACAGTAAACCTCCAAAGTTACTGCCCAGAAACTTACTTGAAGTACAAATTCATTTCTACTGCACCTGGAACCCAACCCAATCGTGGTAACACTCACAACTACCATGGACTACACGCCAGACATGAAGTTTGCGCTTAGGTTGGCCTGATGTCATAGTTCACGCGGTGACCGCGTTCATCCAGGCATGCTGGCATGCAAAACACGCGCTCTGAGTGCCGCCGAGCGCTATGTTGCGCGCGTGCTCGCTGCCCGGCCTGCCCGAGCGTGCCAAACCGCGCCACCATCTCTGTCTCCACTCCCTTAACTCCGCTCTGGCACTCACCGACGCCGGAGCTCGCCGCAGTAGGCACGGGCACGGTCCGGCCAACGACGCAATGCGCGGCGCACTGTGCTCGTCCGCGCTCGCCAATAGTTCTTGCATGAGCTCCATCCTCTCCCCCCTCTTTCTCTGGCGCCGTTCTTCGCTGAGCGCCGTGGACAGGTGTCCTCTGGCAAAGCCCGAACCCCCCCTCGCCGCTTGCCTATAAATACGGCCACCCCCAGCCTCCTCGAGCACCCCACTCCACTCCCACACACCCCACAAGCTAGAAGAAGCCGCAGCCCGGCCGGGCAGGCCGCGGGCTATCGTCTCTGAGCTCGAGCTCGCCAGTGATCCCCTCGGGTCGTCCCCGCAGCTCCATCCCCTCCTAGGCCAGGGCAACCCTGCCAGGGCGTCCGCCACTCTTCGGTGAAGCCGTTCCGCCCTGTTGGAGCCCCTGGAGCCGCCCCTAGCCGCCGTCGTCTTCGTCTCCGGCGACCGTTGCCGTTTAACTCCGCTGGAGAGGCTGTTTCCGACGCCGTCCGACCACCCCTAGCCACGTTACGGGTACCGGCAGGTGCGCCATCATCTTCTCTTTCGATCCACCCCTCTTGTTCTGGCCAAAGAGCCCTCGCTGCAGGCGTGCGCTCCGGCGAAGCTCCGCCGCTCCCTGTTTCCCTCTCCCCCTCCTCCTCACCTGACTAGCGGGGCCCGCTAGTCAGCCACTCTGTACGCGCGAAGCGGTACGAGTGGTGGCGCCCTGGGCTTTTACGCCTTCGACGTCACCCCCCAGTCTGTTTAATTTTATTCAAATTCATTTAGATCCAGAGAACTTCAAACAACCACAACTTTTTATCTACTAGACCAAATGCAATGATTCTTTTTGCATTGTGTTCTTTGTCCAAAAATCTAGCAGCTCCCAAAAGATGGGATTTTTCCTTGCTGTCTAGATTTTCTGGTGAATTTCAGAAGGTTTCTTGATGTTTTCTTTTTGTGTTTTTATTTGTTTTCAGAAGAGCAGGCTTGTCTTGAGGATCACCAGGAGGCTTGTGAACCTCATCTGCACTAAGGCAAGCCACAACAACATTTTCATAGTGCCACTTCAATATTTGTGATTTTCCTACTTGAACTAATGATTATTCATGCATTTAAATTATTAATATGTTAATTATATTCTGTTAGATGCTTGTTATAGTAAATATGCTTGATTTACAGAAAGTTGGTAGTGAACCTAATTAGTGAGCGAACAAGGATTTAGTTATGAGTAATGAGAAGATAATATGGTTGTGGAGATAAATAATTAGTGAGATTATTTTTGCATGATGAAAAATGATAAATTTGCTAGACAAGTTTCCGGTTGAAGTAAGGCTTGATCTTAACCAGAGGAGTATCATGAGTTGTTGGTTGCTCCGTGTGAGCGTAGTTGACTCAGTTATTTTCGTGGATATGTGATGCATATGTTAGTGATGCATGTCATGGCATTATGACACCGGTTACTTTCACTTTAAGTTGAAGCTGATAATAACTCTACTTGAATATGTTGTTGACCGGGTCATGGTGCCACCTAATCGAGTCTTTCCCAGTGCAACCACATTTGCCGGTATGGGACGGCCTTAATTCATTTCATTGTTGTGCCTCTGGCCGGTGCCTCCATCTAGGGAAGGTTATGGGCGTGTTGTACCCTGGCCCGGTAAGCAGGCATAACCTTGTGAGCCTATTGTTAAGTTTTTGGTACCGGGTCCCAGAGTGGATCGTGGCCGCAACGGTGGTCGTTGTGTCTTGAGGTAGACACGGGGCCACCCAGGACTAGCCCGATGGGGATTGAGTTGGAGTGGCCGAGAGGGTGTCATGGCATGGAGTGGTTTCATCGGGATGCCGTTGGTCCACCCGAATGGGAGTGCGAGGCCATGGGTTTCGTGGTGTGGGTCAAGTGCGCTACCTCTACAGAGTGTATTAATCTATCAATAGCCGAGTCCCCGGTTAAGGACACGCTAGAAAGTAGGGTACACCGTGGGTCAACATTTAATGAATTTGCACACTAAGTAGGATGTTTGCACTGTGGTGGCGGAAAGGCCACCGTGTTGAGTTGGACCAGATGGGTCGTGGTTGTGATCGCCGTAAGGATCGCAAGCCATTTATTGGTCGTGGTTATGATCGCCATAAGGATCACGAGCCATTCATTGGTCGTGGTTGTGATCGTCGTAAGGATCATGGGACATTTATTGGTCGGGGTTGTGATCGCAGTAAGGATCACGGGCCATTCATTGGTCGTGGTTGTGATCGCCGTAAGGATCACGAGATTTTCACTAGGTTTAACACGGTTGTGAGATATGGAAATGATCACGTTCGGTAAGACAATCTGAGGGACGATTGTCACAAGAGCATGGTCACAGCATGTTGGATATATTGTTGCATTATAATTAATTGATTAATTATCATGATATTGTTTGTCATTATGTTTATGCTTGTTGTGAGCTTGCAAGTACATTCAATGTACTGACTTGGCGTGTCATGCCAGATTTCAGGAAAGTTCCATTGGAAAGGAGAGCTGTCCGAGTCTAGATCGTGTCCACGTTGGTGTCCCTGTGCTATGGAGTTCTGCTACGACGTTGTTCCGCTGCCGCATAGTTGTCTGGGTCGAGGCCCCTTTATGGTCACTAAATAATGTACATATTGTTCAGACACACTGAGTGTGCCGCTTGGCCTCGCTAACTATTGTAATATAATTTCTGATCCACTAGCATCAATAAAGCGGTTGGTTTTCTGTACCAAGTTGTTGTGTGTTGCCAGAGGACAAGGTTTCTAGGCTGGCAATGCATGATAAACCGGTTACTCTGAGCCGGGGTGCCACACAGGCGGACCGAAGCCGGCATGCCGGTCAGCTCCCCTAAGATCTCTCATGATGACCCCACAATGGAGACAACTGACGACGAGACCGTGCCGGAGCTAGCGCTGGTGCATGCCAGCTTGACCATGAAGTAGGTGAAGGAAATATGCCCTAGAGGCAATAATAAAGTTGTTATTTATATTTCCTTATATCATGATAAATGTTTATTATTCATGCTAGAATTGTATTAATCAGAAACTTAGTACATGTGTGAATACATAGACAAAACATAGTGTCCCTGGTATGCCTCTACTTGACTAGCTCATTAATCAAAGATGGTTATGTTTCCTAACCATAGACATGTGTTGTCATTTGATGAACGAGATCACATCATTAGGAGAATGATGTTACATCATTAGGAGAATGATGTGATGGACAAGACCCATCTGTTAGATTATGATCGTTACAGTTTCATTGCTACTGCTTTCTTCATGACTTATACACATTTCTCAGACTATGAGATTATACAACTCCCAAATACCGGAGGAACACCTTGTGTGCTATCAAACTTCACAACATAACTGGGTGATTATAAAGATGCTCTCACTAGTGCAGAACCGGGCAATAGCACCGGTTCGTAAGGCCCTTTAGTGCCGGTTACATAACCGACACTAAATTGTGGTCACTAAAGGCCCCCCCCCTTTAGTACCGGTTCAGCACGAACCGGTGCTAAAGGGCAACCACGTGGCACGAGCCAGCTCCGGGGGCCTGGAGCCCTTTAGTACCGGTTGGTAAGACCAACCGGTACTATAAGGTTTGGTTTTTCTTAGTTTTATGATTTCTTTTTCATTTAATTTTGTGTTTCCATTTTAATTCTTTTTCGTTTGCTGGTATTTTACGATACTACACATTGTACACGTTATGTATATATATATATATATATATATATATATATATATATAAATATAATTTCTAGTAGAACCAATCATCGAGTTCAACATGATTGTCATGATATTATAAGCATTCATATATAACACCACAAAAGCAAATCACTTAAGTTCAGAATGAAGAACACGGACATGAAAGGACAAGTACTAATTAAGAGCAGCACGAAGAACTAGCTAAATCACTCCTACTAGCTACTCTCTCTCTGGTAAAATAACATAGAACATGTATAGCTCTCCTGATTGATCATACTGGAGCATGCCGATGAACCTGTCTCCTAATCGTGGGCTGCGCTTCTCATTGCTGCCCCCTAGTACTTCTCTGCGATCATTAACAATTTTCCTCCAATCTTTCACTATTAAGCATTCATCGCTTCTAGAAATCCTGAATGCATTCATGTGCAATGCAAGATATCTTGGCCGTAAGCTAACAATTGACATATGACCTTTAGTCTCGATCCCTTGAGGCACAACTGTCATCGGGAGTCCCTGTTGAAGAACATCGTATAATACTTAATTAATATACTTAGCAATGAAAGTTTAGCAAAAAAAATATGTATGCAAAATATGCACTGAGGACAAATAGTAAATATCTTACCATCATTCCTAAATAGATGTGACCGTAGTTCAATACCATCACTATTGGTCGCACGTTTTGAGTACTAACATTTCTAAGTGCATGAAGAAAATTTGTCTTGACAGTATGAAGATCCTCAAGCCATGAAACATAATGACTTATCTCCTCGTAGTTTAGTTCAGCGCCGGGACAGTAGTAGGTCCTGTCTACCAAGCGCCGGACATGTTTGGTTGAATGGAGATAAGCTGTCAATAGAAATTAGTTGTCAGTTATTTTTGAATAAGCAATATCAAAGACAAAAATATAGTTGAGAAGAACTCACATAATGGTAGAACAGGAGGCGTCTGCACATCGACCCATATGTCTCTATTACCTTCAATATCATCTTCCGGACGAATATCAAAGGTGATAACCATACCAGGCTCAAATGCATAAGCCTTGCATAGTGCTTGCCAAGTTTTGCATTTAAAATAGGTGTACGTGTGTGCATTGTATACTTTGACGTTGAAAGTATAACCATCATGCTCAGTTTTCAGGTAAGCTCTCTTTACCTTCATAGTTTCCATATCTTTGAAACCTATCTTATCCAAGACAAAAATTCTTGCATGGCAGGGGATGCGCTAGTAGAATAGTGAAAATTAAAAATTATAAGTCAGGCAAATGAAGCATATATAAGTCATGCTTAATTACAAAAACAGATTTGTCGTTGTGACTTACTGTATCGAATTCGAAAGTCTCATCCAGCTTGATGCTGAATCGCCTACCATCAACAAGGAAATTTCTGTCGCATTGGCCGCGCTGGTCTTCACAGTATTCGCACATAATGAAATTTTTTCCGTCGTCAGACGACATTTCCTATGTTCATATTAGGCGAAACATTAAACACTTACTAATTCAATTAATTCAACTACTTCTATTAATTCAACTAAGCATTTACTAAAAATAAACTAGTTATATTAATTCAATTAGTTCAACTAAGCATTTACTAAAAATAAACTAGTTCTATATATTAATTCAACTAGTTCAACTAAACATTTAATAAAAATAAACTAGTTATATTAATTCAACTAGTTCAAAGTAAGCATTTACTAAAAATAAACTAGTTCTATATATTAATTCAACTAGTTCAACTAAACATTTACTAAAAATAAACTAGTTATATTAATTCAACTAGTTCAAAGTAAGCATTTACTAAAAATAAACTAGTTCTATATATTAATTCAACTAGTTCTACTAAACACTTACTAATTCAATTAATCCAACTACTTCTATTAATTCAACTAAGCATTTACTAAAAATAAACTAGTTATATTAATTCAATTAGTTCAAATAAGCATTTACTAAAAATAAACTAGTTATATTAATTCAATTAGTTCAACTAAGCATTTACTAAAAATAAACTAGTTCTATATATTAATTCAACTAGTTCAACTAAGCATTTACTAAAAATAAACTAGTTCTATATATTAATTCAACTAGTTGAACTAAGCATTATATTTACTAAAAATAAACTAGTTATTATATTAATTCAACTAGTTTAACTAAGCATTTACTAAAAATAAACTAGTTATATATATTAATTCAACTAGTTGAACTAAGCATTTACTAAAAATAAACTAGTTATATTAATTCAATTAGTTCAACTAAGCATTTACTAAAAATAAACTAGTTCGTTCTATATATTAATTCAACTAGTTCAACTAAACATTAACATATTTCTAATTCATCGATGATAACATTTCTAACATTCTAAAAATAAACTAGATAGTTCTAATTCATCTAAACATTATAGAAAACAGAAAATAAGTAAAAATATATGTGTGTGTGTAGTACGTGTGAGTGTACGTACATGTGTAGTGTACGTGTAGTGTGTGTGTGTGTGTGTGTTTGTGTGTGTCTGTGTGTATGTGTGTGTCTGTGTGTAGTGTGTGTGTGTGTGTATGTGTGTGTGTGTGTGTGTATGCGTGTGTGTGTATGGAGTGGGCCGGGCGTGTACGGGTGGCGGGGGCAGCGACGACGGGCGGCGGGGACCGGGGACGGCGACGAGACGGGCGGCGGCGGCCGGGGACGGCGACGAGACGGGCCGGCGGCGGCCGGGGATGGCGACGAGACGGGCGCGGCGGGGCGGCGACAACGACGGGCGGCGGGGGCGGCGACGACGACGGGCAGCGGGGGCGCGCGGCGACGATGATGACGGGCGGCGGGGGTGGCGAGGGCGACGGCACGGCGGCGCGGAGGCGTCAGCGTCGTCGTCGGGATCGAGACTCTCTCGCGCGAGAAGTGGAACGAAGCGGCGATGAGATAACTGATTTTTCGTAAGTGTCATATATATAGGGGGAGCCTTTAGTACGGTTGGAGCCACCAACCGGTACGAAAGGCCAATTTTGGCCAGGCCAAGCGGCGGGAAACTGGGCCTTTAGTACCGGTTGGTGGCTCCAACCGGTACTAAAGGGCAACACATTAGTACCGGTTGGAGCCACCAACCAGTACTAATGGCCGTGCGCTGCCACCGCAATGCGCTATGTTTAGTCCCACCTCACCGAGCGAAGGGCAGCCGCACTGGTTTATAAACCCAGCCGCGGCTGCCCTTTCGAACTCCTCTATTTAGCAGGCTTCTGGGCCTAACTAGGGCGCGCTGCCCTGTGAGCCTGCTGGCCCTACTGGGCATGTATTTGCACACCCAAGATCTGGCAGGCCCACAGGGCAGTGCCCCAATATTCTTCTTCCTCTTCTTCTCCTTCTTCTTCCTCTTCTTCTTCTTCCTCTTCTTCTTCTTCCTCTTCTCCTTCTTCTTCCTCCTCCTTCTTCCTCTTCTTATTCTTCTTCTTCTTCTTCTTCTTCTTCTTCTTCTTATTTCTGCGTAGTTTTTTGTATAGTTTTTTCTTTTCTGTTATATTTATTTTCTTCTATTTATTTGTGAGTAGTTTTTCATCTAGTTTGCCAAAATTCAACATTTTCAGAGTTCATTTTGTAGTGATTTTCAATTTCATGGTCATTTTGTAAACGATTGAAAAATAGCAAATATTTTTTTTCTTTTCTGCTTTATTTTTTCTTCTATTTATTTCTGAGTAGTTTTTTCTTTTCTGCTATATTTATTTTCTTCTATTTATTTCTGAGTAGTTTTTTTATTTTGTTTTTTTCTTTTCAGCTATAGTTTTTCTTCTTTTCTGCTATTTTTTTTCTGCAAAACTTGATGGTCAAAGTCTAGAGTTATAACTTAAAAAAAAGAAATGTCGACGTGCAATTAGTTTTTGCCATAACAGAAGAAGTCCGGAGTTGTAATAAGTTATTAAAAATAAAAAAGAGGTGCAATGCTCGTTAATTTGCTTCAAGCCTTTTGGAATAGTGTAAACTGCACTGCGCATAACTCCATGCAGTCTACCGTATTCCTGAAGGCTTGAAGCTAAGCAACGTGAGCATTGAGCCTCTTCTTCATCATCTCTGCACTCAGGGCTTATAAACCGCTCCTAGTCCCTCTCACTTCGCGAGATGGGACTAAAAAACAGCTTGCCATAACCTCATTAGTACCGGTTCGTGGTACGAACCGGCACTAAATGGTGGTGGTGGGGCCATAGCCTGACCGCAGGCTGACACGGCCTCTTTAGTACCGGTTCGTGGCATGAACCGGTACTAAAGGTTCGCCACGAACCGGTGCTATTGATCGCCGCCACGAACCGGCACTAGTGTACACATTAGTGCCGGCTGAAATTCCAATCGGCACTATTGTGCTTCACATTTGACCCTTTTTCTACTAGTGTCTACAGGTGTCTCCGAAGGTGTTTGTTGGGTTGGCATAGATCGAGATTAGGATTTGTCACTCCGTGTATCGGAGAGGTATCTCTGGGCCCTCTCGGTAATGCTCATCACTATAAGCCTTGCAAGCAATGTAACTAATGAGTTAGTTGCGGGATGAAGCATTATGGAACAAGTAAAGAGACTTCCGGTAACGAGATTGAACTAGGTATAACGATACCGACAATTGAATCTCGGGCAAGTAACATACCGATGACAAAGGGAACAATGTATGTTGTTATGCGGTTTGACCGATAAAGATCTTCGTAGAATATTTAGGAGCCAATATGAGCATCCAGGTTCCGCTATTGGTTATTGATCAGAGATGTGTCTCGGTCATGTCTACATAGTTCTCAAACCCATAGGGTCCGCATGCTTAACGTTCGATGACAATTTGTATTATGAGTTATGTGTTTTTGATGACTGAAGTTTGTTCAGAGTCCCGGATGAGATCACGGACGTGACGAGGAGTCTCGAAATGGTCAAGACATAAAGATTAATATATTGGAAGGCCATATTCGGACATCGGAAAGGTTCTGGAGAAGTTCGGGTATTTTCCGGAGTATCGGGAGGTTACCGGAACCCCCCGAGGAGTTGTTGGGCCTTAGTGGGCCTTAGTGGGAAAAGGAGGCAGCAGCCAGGAGGTGGCGCGCCCCCCCAAGCCCAGTCCATATTTGACAAGGGGTTGGGGCGCGGCCCCCCTTCTCCCTTCCTTTCCCCCTCTCCTCTAGGTGGAATCCTACTAGGACTTGGAGTCCTAGTAGGACTCCCCTCTCCTGGCGCTGTCGTCCATTGCCTCTCCATGTACACAAGTCCTAGTAGGACTCCCCTCTCTTGGACCCCATGGAGGGCTGGTTGAACAGTAGCCGGTGGAGGCCTAGATGAACTATAGCCCGTGGAGGGGTGGTTGAACAGGACCCCGTGGAGAGGGCTGGTTGAACAGTAGCCGGTGGAGGAGCGCGCGGTGGAGGCTGGATGAACAGGAGCCCGTGGATGAATAGTAGCCCAGGGAGGCTGGAGGAGGTCAATGGTGGAGATGAACAGTATCCCATGGAGTCCCATTTGCCGGTACGCCACACCCCTCCCGATGAACAGGACCCCCGTTTCGACCGTAGCGCTCCAACACAAGTCTGTTTCCTCCGTTTTGTGGTACACCACACCCCTCCTTATCAACAGGACCCCGTTTCGACCATAAGAGGTCCAACAGAAGTCCTTTTCCTCTGTTTTGCGGTACGCCAGACCCCTCCCGATGAACAGGATCCCGTTTCGACCATGGTCGGTCGAACACAAGGCCGTTTCCTCCATTGTGCGGTACGCTAGGCCTCATTTCCATCAGCTGTTCTGTCCAAGCCAGTTGGCTCCCGATGAACACGACGTATTCCGACCCAGTCGGTTGTGATGAACAGGACGCTGTTTCTCCGTTCCGACCCAGCCGGTTCGCTGCCCGATGAACAGGACCCCGTTGCTGCTGTCCGTTGCCTCTCCATGTACACAAGACCTGGCCGTCCGTATATATATGCACGAGTACACGCTCGAGACCCCGCCCATATGTACGTACGTGGTCATTTTTTCTTTCTTGCACCATGGCCGTTGTACATACATGTACATGCTACGTGCACGCCTCTACTACGACACGTGCCCTTCCTTACACGGCCACGGTTCACCGCTGTAGCCTGCAGACACACCAATCATATGTACATACACGTTCGCAACCAGAATGACAATGCTACGTACGCTTCGACCAGGTGGGTCCCAACTGTCAGGCACTTCCTTGCGTGCGAAGATGTAGCTGGTGGGTCCCAGCAGTCATGGGGCGAATCATTTTTCTTTGCCTGTAATATGGACGCACTTCCTTGTGTGCGAAGATGTAGCTGGTAGGTCCCAGCAATCAGGGGGGAAACATTTTTTCGTGAAATACGGTGGCCCGTATGGTGGGTCCCTGCTGTCAGGTGGAGGAATCATTATTTTCTGCGTAATAAGGAGGCACTTCCTTGCTGCAGCCATGAACCCAGCTGTCAGCCTCTCCACGTACAGTACCTTCTGATGGAAGTCGGTCGTTGAGCACATTGACCACGCCGCACCGAGAGTACCAAGGCGGTGGACGACGGCGAGGCCTAGGAAGGGGACGACGCGGAGCCAGGGAAGATGCGGCACTGCATGCCCATGCGGAGAGGAGTACGGGGGTTCACTGGTTTGGCTGCTGTCGTGGAATTATCACGTCAGATGTCCTAGTGAGAGGACTTAGTCGTGGAGCCATCGCAACGAGATTAGCTTAAAGGGGTTAAACGGGACAAAGGACACGGGGAGTTTATACTGGTTCGGCCCCTTGCGGTGAAGGTAAAAGCCTATGATCCAGTTGTGGTGGAATTGATGGGGTCTCGATGATCAGGGAGCGAATCCGCTTTTCCTAACTCTCGAGTTGTTGTTTCTTGTCCCTGAACTGTCGCCGGGTCATCTCTTTATATACACAGGCCGACACCCGGCGGTTTACAAAATACCGAGGCCGGCTCATACACGTGTCCGGCTCGGTCTCTACCTTTCCCTAACTTACAGCACAAGTTACATATCTCATGGCGGTTTATGTCTATGGGCCCTAATCCGCCCTGGGCTCTAGGCCTCAAAGCTTCAATAGTAAAGCACCATACTCCTTGTCTTCATGGGCTTCAATACGGATGAGCATAAGCCCCTCTTGGGCGGTTTATACTCACTAGTTATATCCCCAACATTAGGCCCCAGATTGATTTGAACCTGTTCATGTCAATCCTTAGAAAAACTCCTTAATCCTCAAAGAATCTTGTAAACCGCCATGACATCCTTTCCATATGCACTTGGTAAATCACCATGACGTCATCTCTTAAGATTGTAATAAATCACCGTGACATCATCTCTATAAAAAACTTGTAAATACATCCTTTTTATTAATGACCCTCCAAAAACCGAGGAGACAACTATGTCAGATATCCATTTTTTGGGTTCCTCGATTCCCGCACCTGTCACTTATCCCTTCGCCTTATAAATATGGCCAAGGGTCATTCTTTCCTTTCCCCTTCGTGCCCCTTTGCCTCATTGTCTTCCTCACGTCGCCTCCGAGCTCGTGCGCAGCCATCGTCGTCGACCTTCACTTCCGCACCGCCAACGGCCGCTGCATCAACCTGATCGGACCAGAGAAACGCGACGCCTCCTCCGCTATTCAGCAGCGTTAGTAAGTACTTCTCTTCTCATATAACAGATCTGCATTAGGGCTTCCGCTGTTCATCAGTGTTCTTCACCGTTCCTTGCTTTCTTCTTTTAGATCGCGTAGTTTGATCTGAATCTGATAGTAAAAGCGAGCAACAGTAGTTTAGCATCCTTTCCAATCACAGAAGATACCTTTCTCTGTATAAGATCCCAGTTGAGCATATGTGTTCCTCTGCTGTCGCGATTTTAGGTTTAAAATCTATCCCCTTTTTAGAACTGCGGTAGATCCGAAATTACAACACTAACTTGTGAACTCTGTTTGTACAACACTTAGGAATTTTTCAGATCTGTAACTTCCGCACCATTGTAGGCGGTTTATACTTTTAGAAAATGACAACCCGCCAGATACCATTAGCCCTCCTTTTAAACCGCCAACTCATCCTTAATATAAGACTCCGGGTTACCATGCGCATAGGTTTTGATTTGTTTTTCCCATCTTTTAGACCGGATTACCTACTTCAATCAAAACCTTAAACCGGCCTTGGTTCTCTTTTCCAGCTTCCTGTTCAAATGGCCAAAAAATTATGCTTGCAATTGGGTCCCTTCCCGGGTTACTGAAGAGCAACTGACTGGGTATTGTTGTGACTGGCGCTTTAGCAAGCAAGGAAACCATCCAGTGGAGAGTCCCAGGTTTAGAAAATCCTCCTGAACCTCAGAATGATGAAGTGATTGTTTTTACTGATCATCTGAATCAAGGGTTCAGCCCTTCAGGATCAAAAAAATTCCGTGTTGTGCTTGCCAGCTTCCAACTCCACCCTCAAGATATTGGACCAAATTCTGTGTCCAACATTTGCGATTTCCAAGTGTTTTGTGAGGCCTATCTTCAGGAAGAACCCACAGTTGAATTGTTCAGAGATTTCTTTTATTTGAACCGTTGCACAGAATTCACAAACGGACCCAACACTGAGCTTGGTGGGATGGCAATTCAAAAGAGGAGAGATGTCAATTTCCCTCACGCCAAGCTTCATAGTCACCCCCAAGGTCTGGAATCAGACTTGGTTTTATTGCAAAGACACATCTCCAACTGGCAAAAATCCTCTGCCGGGTTACCGCCCTCACCGTCTTAGCAATACTCATACATTCCCTCAGAGGCTGACTGCCAAGGAACGGTCCAAATATGCACCACAACTCTCAAAACTCATAGCCTTTATGGAAAACGGTTTAACAGGCGTTGACTTCGTCCGCTGTTGGATATCTTGGAGCGTTCTGCCTTTAAGCCAGCGCCCCGGTTTAATGTGTGAGTATATGAGGGACTTGAAAGATCCTCAACGCCATATTGATATTCAGCTAACATAGGATGAAGTTACTGAAGCTATTAAGAAAATACTGAATGAACAGGAATCTGTCTGCAGTCAAGTAGGGCTTAGTCCCTTCTGCACTTCCAATAAGCCGCCAACTGTAAGAATTGCCTCATTTTTACCTTAATTTGTCCTTTCTTAAATATTCCTTTATAATTTATTATCCATCTGTGCAGGGCGATGATCCGTTCTGGAACAAGAAATCACAAGATAAACCAACCAAGCCCCAGGATAAACCAACTAGAGCACCCCTCAGCAAGACTAAGGCTATAAAGAAGCCAGCGAAGAAGAAAACCGCCGAACCCTCTGACTTGCCCAATGACGAAGAGCTTGATGACCTGGACTCAGAGGTAGAATTAGATTCTCTTGGTTCTTTTTTCATACACCTCATTGACAATGATTATTATTAGGATGATGCGGAAGCTAGCCACGCTGGTGATGTAGAGGTAATTGTTCTATCCTCCGATTCAAATCATGTGCCAGTACCAAAACTTTGTCGAGCAGTCCGGAAAGTAAAACGTTCACACCCTCTTGCTCATTTGGATCCGCACTTTTCTTTGAAGACACAGCAGCAAGAAGCTCGTCGCACAACCCGACACAGTGGTCAAGTGGTTACCTCTTCCGGTTTACCATATTCCCCGGTTTGCAAGCGTCGTCAAGAGGTCTCTTGTACTTCTAATACACTTTATCCCAAGGCGGATTACTTCCGATACCCTCTTAATCCGTCCAATTCGAATTATCAGGGAACTTCCAATTCATCCTTCGGCAATTCATCAACCACACAGATGCCTCCACTCAAGACCGTTCCTGGGTAAGCATAGTAGACTTATTTTTTATGCCTTGCTCTGGTTTATTGTACTAACCTCTGTATTTTGTTCTTTTTAGTGCCAAAGCCAGACTTAGCAAAAAAGCCAAGCTGGCTACACCAACTGATGATAATCCGACTACTGAACCGGAGAGGACCTCAGAAGTTCTTGATCAAAATGCTGACATTGCTCTGGATGATCCGGTACCGCAGGGTCAGGATACTTTCATTGATCCACCCAAAGTTAATCCAACAAGTCATCATGTTGATCCGCCAAGCCCAGTTGCCGATCCACCAAGACTAGCTACCGATCCACCAAGCCCAGACAAGATTGTTGATGGCACGACAAATGATGTGGTGATTACAGGCTTTGGCCACACTGCTCCTGGCAACCCTGTCGCTTTATCAAAGCATAGTGCCAAAGAAGAATTTTCTGCTGTGGACAAAGGCAAGTGAAAGACTAATTTGTCAAGCTATGCTCATCCCAATGCTCAGGACATCCATTCTGGATATTTGAACCGGCTGTATACAAGTCGTGACTATGAAGCCGGTTTAGTAAACTTGATGAAGGAGCGATATGAGGTATACATTTATTCCTTTGCATAAGTCCTTTTCCCTTAGAATCTGCTTTGATTATTAACTCCAGTAGCCCCCAAGGGCCAGTTTATTAATGTTAATGTAAACCGGGACTTGTAAGAGAAGATTGGACTTTGCTTGTGTAGCCCCTATAGACCGGTTTATTCCTTTAGGATAGTTCGGTTTATACATCAGAATTCCTTTCAGTTATTGACATTATCCGGCTTGCTGAGAAGTTTGATAACCTTGAATTGATCCGATATGCATTAGCCCCCAAGTGCCAAGTATATAACTTGTTGTATGCTTGGGACTTAAAATATCTTTTAAGAAGAAGCAATCCACATTAGCCCCCAAGTGCCAAGTGCATAACTTGTTATGTGCTTGGGACTTTGAAAAAAGTATTGCCAATTTATTGTCTGTCTTTTGCAGGCTGACTTAACCAACAAAGATTCTCAAATCACCGACCTCCAGGAAAACATCAAGTCCCAGCAAGCCGAAACATCCAAGGCCAAAGATGAGTTGAAGGGCGCTTTAATAGCCATGGAGGAATTGAAGGATGGCTTCAAAGGCGAGCAGGCAGACTGGGAGACTGAAAAAGCCACTTTGCTAAAATGGGCGGAGGATGCTGAAGCGACACTTAAATTGGTGGCGGAAGAGCTGACTGGTTTAAAGCGGCAGATCAATGCTATGACTTCTGCCATCTTTCGTAAGTAGCCTTATAATGAACCATACTTAATCATCCTTGAAATCGCTGGTTTAATAATAATATTGTTACCATTGCAGGTAGCCGTGTTGCCCATCTCGGTTCAGATATGCACAAGAAATTGAAGGCTGCCTATACCTTGAAAGAGCAGTTATATACCGGCGCTCAACGGGTCATCTGCACAGCCTTGTACAATAAACCGCCGCCAACATTAATCAAGGACACATTGGCCAAACTATCCATGACACTTGCCCAGCTAGAAGAGGTGAAGAGATCTGCTACAAGGGTTGGCGCTTTATCTGCACTAACTCGGGCTAAGGCTTGGATAGCTGATCTTGATCCGGAAGACATTGGAAATGGATATCCTAGCCAAATAGAAGACGGGTCGGAGTTTGACAATGATGCCCTTAAAGCCTTGACAAAAGAGATGCGCCTGCTTGCAAGTAGATTGGCCGAAGAGACTGATTTGTCTTTCCACCGGTCCATCTATGACGCAGACAACAGACGGATCGATGCGTCGGTTTATGAAGCCCAAAATCTAATCCCGCCAATCCGTAAGCACACTTATGCCCCTGATGTTGAACCGTCAGATCTTATAAGCGATGAAGCTATCTTTCGAGCTTTGTCTGGAATTGATTGGGCAACCATTGACTTCCAGCCAGTGGGTGGGGAGGCGGAGGTTGAACCAGCGCAGGATGATCCGCAACCTTCTCATCAAGCTGAGGTGTGAGGCTGCCGTCGCCGCAGAATAACAGGGGGTGTGGGTGAGTGGAGGGATGGCCTGGCCAGCGGTGGGAGTAGTAGAGCGCGGTGAGGCCTCCACGGCAGCACAGCCGACCAGGGGAGGCAGGAGCCGGCGGCACGACCGACGCTGCTTTGGGCGGCTGGAGCAAGAAGACCAGAGGTTGAAGAAGCACGACGACCGTTGGATGGACATCGTACAGTCATTGCAGCTAGAATTGTTTATATTGACTAAGTTGACAAAGCCCTTGGTACGTGATGACCCACAAGTGTAGGGTATCTATCATAGTCCTTTCGATAAGTAAGAGTGTCGAACCCAACGAGGAGCAGAAGGAAATGATAAGCGGTTTTCAGTAAGGTTTTCTCTGCAAGCACTGAAATTGTAGGTAATAGATAGTTTTGCGATAAGATAAATTGTAACAAGTAACAAGCAATGAAAGTAAATAAAGTGCAGCAAGGTGGCCCAATCCTTTATGTAGCAAAGGATAAGCCTGGACAATTTCTTATAATGAGAAAGGAGCTCCCGAGGACACATGGGAATTATCGTCAAGCTGGTTTTCATCACGTTCATATGATTCACATTCGGTACTTGGATAATTTGATATGTGGGTGGACTGGTGCTTGGGTACTGCCCTTACTTGGACAAGCATCCCACTTATGATTAACCCCTATTGCAAGCGTCCGCAACTACGAAAGAAGTATTAAGGTAAACCTAACCACATCATTAAACATATGGATCCAAATCAGCCCCTAACGAAGCAACGCATAAACTAGGGTTTAAGCTTCTGTCACTCTAGCAACCCATCATCTACTTATTACTTCCCAATGCCTTCCTCCAGGCCCAAATAATGGTGAAGTGTCATGTAGTCGATGTTCACATAACACCACTAGAGGAAAAGACAACATACATCTTATCAAAATATCAAACGAATACCAAATTCACATGACTACTAATAGCAAGATTTCACCCTTGTCCTCAAGAACAAACGTAACTACTCACAAAGCATATTCATGTTCATAATCAGAGGAGTAATAATATGCATAAAGGATCTGAACATATTATCTTCCACCAAGTAAACCAATTAGCATCAACTACAAGGAGTAATCAACAGTACTAGCAACCCACAGGTACCAATTTGTGGTTTTGATACAAGATTGGATAGAAGAGATGAACTAGGGTTTTGAGAGGAGGTGGTGCTGGTGAAGATGTTGATGGAGATTGACCCCCTCCCGATGAGAGGATCGTTGGTGATGACGATGGTGATGATTTCCCGCTCCCGGAGGGAAGTGTCCCTGGTAGAACAGCTCCGTCGGAGCTCTAGATTGGTTCCGCCAAGGTTGCGCCTCGTGGCGGCGGAGTTTCGTCCCGTAAGCTTGCCCATGATTTTTTCCAGGATAAAAGCCCTCATATAGTAGAAGATGGACACCGGGGGCCCAGGAGATAGGGGGGCGTGCCCAGTAGGGGTGGGCGCGCCCCACCCTCCTGGCCAAGGTGTGGGCCCCCTGATGTATTTCTTTCACTCAATAATTCTTATTAAATCCAAAAACATGTTTCGTGGAGTTTCAGGACTTTTGGAGCAGTGCAGAATAGGTTTCCAATGTTTGTTCCTTTTCCAGCCAGAATTCCAGCTACCGGCATTCCCCCTCTTCATGGTAAACCTTGTAAAATAAGGGAGAATAGCCATAAGTATTGAGATATAATGTGTAATAACATGTTGGAAATATGCCCTAGAGGCAATAATAAAAGCATTATTATTATATTTCTTTGTTCATGATAATTGTCTTTATTCATGCTATAATTGTGTTATCCGGAAATCGTAATACATGTGTGAATAACAGACACCAACATGTCCCTAGTAAGCCTCTAGTTGACTAGCTCGTTGATCAATAGATAGTCATGGTTTCCTGGCTATGGACATTGGATGTCATTGATAACGGGATCACATCATTAGGATAATGATGTGATGGACAAGACCCAATCCTAAACATAGCACAAGATCGTATAGTTCGTTTGCTAGAGTTTTGCAATGTCAAAGTATCTCTTCCTTCGACCATGAGATCGTATAACTCCTGGATACCGTAGGAGTGCTTTGGGTGTATCAAACGTCACAACGTAACTGGGTGACTATAAAGGTGCACTACAGGTATCTCCGAAAGTATCTATTGTTTTATATGGATCGAGACTGGGATTTGTCACTCCGTATGACGGAGAGATATCACTGGGCCCACTCAGTAATGCATCTTCATAATGAGCTCAAAGTGACTAAGTGTTTGGTCACGGGATCATGCATTACGGTACGAGTAAAGTGACTTGCCGGTAACAAGATTGAACGAGGTATTGGGATACCGACGATCGAATCTCGGGCAAGTAACATATCGATTGACAAAGGGAATTGCATACGGGGTTGATTAAATCCTCGACATCGTGGTTCATCCGATGAGATCATCGTGGAGCATGTGGGAGCCAACATGGGTATCCAGATCCCGCTGTTGGTTATTGACCGGAGAGCGATCTCGGTCATGTCTACATGTCTCCCGAACCCGTAGGGTCTACACACTTAAGGTTCAGTTACGCTAGGGTTGTAGGGATATGTATATGCAGTAACCCGAATATTGTTCGGAGTCCCGGATGAGATCCCGGACGTCACGAGGAGTTCCGGAATGGTCCGGAGGTAAAGATTTATATATGGGAAGTCCTGTTTCGGGCATCGGGACAAGTTTCGGGGTTATCGGTATTGTACCGGGACCACCGGAGGGGTCCCGGGGGCCCACCGGGTGGGGCCACCCATCCCCGGGGGCCACATGGGCTGTAGGGGGTGCGCCTTGGCCTGCTTGGGCCAAGGGCACCATCCCCACATAGGCCCATGCGCCTAGGGTTCAAGGGGGCAAGAGTCCTAGGAGGGTAAGGCACCTCCTAGGTGCCTTGGGGGGGAGGGAAACCCCCCTTGGCCGCCGCACCCCCTAGGAGATTGGATCTCCTAGGGCCGGCCACCCCCCCTTGGCACCCCTATATATAGTGGGGGAGAGGAGGGACTTCATACCTTGAGTCCTTGGCCTTTGGTTGCCTCCTTCTCCCTCCCCAACACCTCCTCCACCTCCTTATTGCTTAGCGAAGCTCTGCCGGAGTACTGCAGCTCCATCAACACCACGCCGTCGTGCTGCTGCTGGTGCCATCTCCCTCAACCTCTCCTCCCTCCCTTGCTGGATCAAGAAGGAGGAGACGTGACTGTTTCCGTACGTGTGTTGAACGCGGAGGTGCCGTCCGTTCGGTGCTAGGATCTCCGGTGATTTGGATCACGTCGTGTTCGACTACATCATCCCCATTCTTTGAACGCTTCCGCTCGCGATCTACAAGGTATGTAGATGCATCTATTCACTCGTTGCTAGATGAACTCCTAGATGATCTTGGTGAAACGAGTAGGAAAATTTTTATTTTCTGCAACGTTCCCCAACAGTGGCATCATGAGCTAGGTCTATGCGTAGTTCTTCTTGCACGAGTAGAACACAATTGGTTGTGGGCGTAGATTTGTCAACTTTCTTGCCGCTACTAGTATTATCTTGCTTCAGCGGTATTGTGGGATGAAGCGGCCCGGACCAACCTTACACGTACGCTTACGTGAGACCGGTTCCACCGACTAACATGCACAAGTTGCATAAGGTGGCTGGCGGGTGTCTGTCTCTCCTACTTTAGTTGAAGCGGATTCGATGAAAAGGGTCCTTATGAAGGGTAAATAGAAGTTGACAAATCACGTTGTGGTTTCACGTAGGTAAGAAAACGTTCTTGCTAGAACCCTACTTCAGCCACGTAAAACTTGCAAACAACAATTAGAGGACGTCTAACTTGTTTTTGCAGCAAGTGCTTTGTGATATGATATGGCCAAAGTTGTGATGAATGATGAATGATCTATATGTCATGTATGAGATGTTCATGCTATTGTAATAGGAATCACGACTTGCATGTCGATGAGTATGACAACCGGCAGGAGCCATAGGAGTTGTCTTTATTTTTTGTATGACCTGCGTGTCATTAAAGAACGCCATGTAAACTACTTTACTTTATTACTAAACGCGTTAGTCATAGAAGTAGAAGTAGTCGTTGGCGTGACAACTTCATGAAGACACGATGATGGAGATCATGATGATGGAGATCATGGTGTCATGCCGGTGACAAGATGATCATGGAGCCCCGAAGATGAAGATCAAAGGAGCTATATGATATTGGCCATATCATGTCACTACTTATATAATTGCATGTGATGTTTATTATGTTTTATGCATCTTGTTTACTTAGAACGACGGTAGTAAATAAGATGATCCCTTACAAAATTTCAAGAAGTGTTCTCCCCTAACTGTGCACCGTTGCTACAGTTCGTCGTTTCGAAGCACCACGTGATGATCGGGTGTGATAGATTCTTACGTTCACATACAACGGGTGTAAGACAGTTTTACACAGCGAAAACACTTAGGGTTAACTTGACGAGCCTAGCATGTACAGACATGGCCTCGGAACACGGAGACCGAAAGGTCGAACACGAGTCGTATGGAAGATACGATCTACATGAGAATGTTCACCGACGATGACTAGTCCGTCTCACGTGATGATCGGACACGGCCTAGTCGACTCGGATCGTGTAACACTTAGATGACCAAAGGGATGTCAAATCTGAGTGGGAGTTCATTATAATTTGATTAGATGAACTTAATTATCATGAACTTAGTCTAAATTTTTACAATATGTCTTGTAGATCAAATGGCCAACGTAGTCCTCAACTTCAACGCGTTCCTAGAGAAAACCAAGCTGAAAGACGATGGCAGCAACTATACGGACTGGGTCCGGAACCTGAGGATCATCCTCATAGCTGCCAAGAAAGATTATGTCCTACAAGCACCGCTAGGTGATGCACCTGTTCTCCCTGCAGAACAAGACGTTATGAACGCTTGGCAGGCACGTTCTGATGACTACTCCCTCGTTCAGTGCGGCATGCTTTACAGCCTAGAGCCGGGGCTCCAAAAGCGTTTTGAGAGACATGGAGCATATGAGATGTTCGAAGAGCTGAAAATGGTTTTCCAAGCTCATGCCCGGGTCGAGAGATATGAAGTCTCCGACAAATTCTTCAGCTGTAAGATGGAGGAAAACAGTTCTGTCAGTGAGCACATACTCACTATGTCTGGGTTGCATAACCGCTTGACTCAGCTGGGAGTTAATCTCCCGGATGATGCGGTCATTGACAGAATCCTCCAGTCGCTTCCACCGAGCTACAAGAGCTTTGTGATGAACTTCAATATGCAGGGGATGGAAAAGACCATTCCTGAAGTATTTGCTATGCTGAAATCAGCAGAGGTAGAAGTCAGAAAGGAACATCAAGTGTTGATGATCAATAAAACCACTAAGTTCAAGAAGGGCAAGGGTAAAAGGAACTTCAAGAAGGACGGCAAGGTAGTTGCCGCGCCCAGCAAGCAAGCTGCCGGGAAGAAGCCAAAGAATGGACCCAAGCCCGAGACTGAGTGTTTTTATTGCAAGGAAAGTGGTCACTGGAAGCGGAACTGCCCCAAATACTTAGCGGACAAGAAGGCCGGCAAAACCAAAGGTATATTTGATATACATGTAATTGATGTGTACCTTACCAGTAATCGTAGTAACTCCTGGGTATTTGATACCGGTGCCGTTGCTCATATTTGTAACACACAACAGGAGCTGCGGAATAAACGGAGACTGGCGAAGGACGAGGTGACGATGCGCGTCGGGAATGGTTCCAAGGTCGATGTGATCGCCGTCGGCACGCTACCTCTACATTTACCTACGGGATTAGTTTTGAACCTCAATAATTGTTATTTTGTGCCAAGTTTGAGCATGAACATTGTATCAGGATCTCGTTTAATTCGAGATGGCTACTCATTTAAATCCGAGAATAATGGTTGTTCTATTTATATGAGAGATATGTTTTATGGTCATGCTCCGATGGTGAATGGTTTATTCTTTATGAATCTCGAGCGTAATGCTACACATATTCATAGTGTAAGTACCAAAAGATGTAAGATTGATAGTGATAGTCCCACATACTTGTGGCACTGCCGCCTCGGTCACATAGGTGTCAAACGCATGAAGAAGCTCCATGCTGATGGACTTTTAGAGTCTCTTGATTACGAATCATTTGACACATGCGAACCATGCCTCATGGGTAAAATGACCAAGACTCCATTCTCAGGAACAATGGAGAGAGCAACCAACTTATTGGAAATCATACATACTGATGTGTGCGGTCCAATGAGTGTTGAGGCTCGCGGTGGCTATCGTTATGTTCTCACCCTCACTGATGACTTGAGTAGATATGGGTATGTCTACTTGATGAAACACAAGTCTGAGACCTTTGAAAAGTTCAAGGAATTTCAGAGTGAAGTTGAGAATCAACATGACAGGAAAATCAAGTTTCTACGATCAGATCGTGGAGGAGAATACTTGAGTCACGAGTTTGGTACACACTTAAGAAAATGTGGAATAGTTTCACAACTCACGCCGCCTGGAACACCTCAGCGTAATGGTGTGTCCGAACGTCGTAATCGCACTCTATTAGATATGGTGCGATCTATGATGTCTCTTGCCGATTTACCACTATCTTTTTGGGGCTATGCTTTAGAGACTGCCGCATTCACTTTAAATAGGGCCCCGTCAAAATCCGTTGAGACGACACCGTATGAATTATGGTTTGGGAAGAAACCTAAGCTGTCATTTCTAAAAGTTTGGGGATGCGATGCTTATGTCAGGAAACTTCAACCTGAAAAGCTCGAACCCAAATCGGAAAAATGCGTCTTCATAGGATACCCTAAAGAAACTGTTGGGTATATCTTCTACCTCAGATCCGAAGGCAAGATCTTTGTTGCCAAGAATGGGTCCTTTCTGGAGAAAGAGTTTCTCTCGAAAGAAGTAAGTGGGAGGAAAGTAGAGCTTGATGAAGTATTACCTCTTGAACCGGGAAATGGCACAACTCAAGAAAATGTTCCTGAGGTGCCTACACCGACTAGAGAGGAAGTTAATGATAATGATCAAGATACTTCTGATCAAGCTCCTACTGAAATTCGAAGGTCCACGAGGACACGTTCCGCACCAGAGTGGTACGGCAACCCTGTCTTAGAAATCATGTTGTTAGACAACGGTGAACCTTCGAACTATGAAGAAGCGATGGCGGGTCCGGATTCCGACAAATGGCTAGAAGCCATGAAATCCGAGATAGGATCCATGTTGAAAACGAAGTATGGACTTTGACTGACTTGCCCGTAGAACGGCGAGCCATAGAAAATAAATGGATCTTTAAGAAGAAGACAGACGCGGATGGTAATGTGACCATCTATAAAGCTCGGCTTGTCGCTAAGGGTTATCGACAAGTTCAAGGGGTTGACTACAATGAGACTTTCTCACCGGTAGCGAAGCTGAAGTCCGTCCGAATCATGTTAGCAATTGCAGCATTTTATGATTATGAAATTTGGCAAATGGACGTCAAAACGGCATTCCTTAATGGTTTCCTTAAGGAAGAATTGTATATGATGCAGCCGGAAGGTTTTGTCGATCCTAAAAATGCTGACAAGGTGTGCAAGCTCCAACGCTCGATTTATGGGCTGGTGCAAGCATCTCGGAGTTGGAACATTCGTTTTGATGAGATGATCAAAGCGTTTGGGTTTACACAGACTTATGGAGAAGCCTGTGTTTACAAGAAAGTGAGTGGGAGCTCTGTAGCATTTCTCATACTATATGTAGATGACATACTTTTGATGGGAAATGATATAGAACTTTTGGACAGCATTAAGGCCTACTTGAATAAGAGTTTTTCAATGAAGGACCTTGGAGAAGCTGCTTATATATTAGGCATCAAGATCTATAGGGATAGATCAAGACGCCTCATAGGTCTTTCACAAAGCACATATCTTGATAAGATTTTGAAGAAGTTCAAAATGGATCAGTCCAAGAAAGGGTTCTTGCCTGTTTTGCAAGGTGTGAAATTGAGCTCAGCTCAATGTCCGACCACGGCAGCAGAGATAGAAGAGATGAGTGTCATCCCCTATGCCTCAGCCATAGGTTCTATTATGTATGCCATGCTGTGTACCAGACCTGATGTAAACCTTGCCGTAAGTTTGGTAGGAAGGTACCAAAGTAATCCCGGCAAGGAACACTGGACAGCGGTCAAGAATATCCTGAAGTACCTGAAAAGGACTAAGGAAATGTTTCTCGTTTATGGAGGTGACGAAGAGCTCGTCGTAAAAGGTTACGTCGACGCTAGCTTCGACACAGATCTGGATGACTCTAAGTCACAAACCGGATACGTGTATATTTTGAATGGTGGGGCAGTAAGCTGGTGCAGTTGCAAGCAGAGCGTCGTGGCGGGATCTACATGTGAAGCGGAGTACATGGCAGCCTCGGAGGCAGCACATGAAGCAATATGGGTGAAGGAGTTCATCACCGACCTAGGAGTCATACCCAATGCGTCGGGGCCAATCAAGCTCTTCTATGACAACACTGGAGCTATTGCACTTGCCAAGGAGCCCAGGTTTCACAAGAAGACAAGGCACATCAAGCGTCGCTTCAACTCCATCCGTGAAAATGTTCAAGATGGAGACATAGAGATTTGTAAAGTACATACGGACCTGAATGTAGCAGATCCGTTGACTAAACCTCTCCCAAGAGCAAAACATGATCAACACCAGAATTCCATGGGTGTTCGATTCATCACAATGTAACTAGATTATTGACTCTAGTGCAAGTGGGAGACTGTTGGAAATATGCCCTAGAGGCAATAATAAAAGCATTATTATTATATTTCTTTGTTCATGATAATTGTCTTTATTCATGCTATAATTGTGTTATCCGGAAATCGTAATACATGTGTGAATAACAGACACCAACATGTCCCTAGTAAGCCTCTAGTTGACTAGCTCGTTGATCAATAGATAGTCATGGTTTCCTGGCTATGGACATTGGATGTCATTGATAACGGGATCACATCATTAGGATAATGATGTGATGGACAAGACCCAATCCTAAACATAGCACAAGATCGTATAGTTCGTTTGCTAGAGTTTTGCAATGTCAAAGTATCTCTTCCTTCGACCATGAGATCGTATAACTCCTGGATACCGTAGGAGTGCTTTGGGTGTATCAAACGTCACAACGTAACTGGGTGACTATAAAGGTGCACTACAGGTATCTCCGAAAGTATCTATTGTTTTATATGGATCGAGACTGGGATTTGTCACTCCGTATGACGGAGAGATATCACTGGGCCCACTCAGTAATGCATCATCATAATGAGCTCAAAGTGACTAAGTGTTTGGTCACGGGATCATGCATTACGGTACGAGTAAAGTGACTTGCCGGTAACAAGATTGAACGAGGTATTGGGATACCGACGATCGAATCTCGGGCAAGTAACATATCGATTGACAAAGGGAATTGCATACGGGGTTGATTAAATCCTCGACATCGTGGTTCATCCTATGAGATCATCGTGGAGCATGTGGGAGCCAACATGGGTATCCAGATCCCGCTGTTGGTTATTGACCGGAGAGCGATCTCGGTCATGTCTACATGTCTCCCGAACCCGTAGGGTCTACACACTTAAGGTTCAGTTACGCTAGGGTTGTAGGGATATGTATATGCAGTAACCCGAATATTGTTCGGAGTCCCGGATGAGATCCCGGATGTCACGAGGAGTTCCGGAATGGTCTAGAGGTAAAGATTTATATATGGGAAGTCCTGTTTCGGGCATCGGGACAAGTTTCGGGGTTATCGGTATTGTACCGGGACCACCGGAGGGATCCCGGGGGCCCACCAGGTGGGGCCACCCATCCCAGGGGGCCACATGGGCTGTAGGGGGTGCGCCTTGGCCTGCTTGGGCCAAGGGCACCAGCCCCACATAGGCCCATGCGCCTAGGGTTCAAGGGGGCAAGAGTCCTAGGAGGGTAAGGCACCTCCTAGGTGCCTTGGGGGGGAGGGAAACCCCCCTTGGCCGCCGCACCCCCTAGGAGATTGGATCTCCTAGGGCCGGCCACCCCCCCTTGGCACCCCTATATATAGTGGGGGAGAGGAGGGACTTCATACCTTGAGTCCTTGGCCTTTGGTTGCCTCCTTCTCCCTCCCCAACACCTCCTCCACCTCCTTATTGCTTAGCGAAGCTCTGCCGGAGTACTGCAGCTCCATCAACACCACGCCGTCGTGCTGCTGCTGGTGCCATCTCCCTCAACCTCTCCTCCCTCCCTTGCTGGATCAAGAAGGAGGAGACGTGACTGTTTCCGTACGTGTGTTGAACGCGGAGGTGCCGTCCGTTCGGTGCTAGGATCTCCGGTGATTTGGATCACGTCGTGTTCGACTACATCATCCCCGTTCTTTGAACGCTTCCGCTCGCGATCTACAAGGTATGTAGATGCATCTATTCACTCGTTGCTAGATGAACTCCTAGATGATCTTGGTGAAACGAGTAGGAATTTTTTTATTTTCTGCAACGTTCCCCAACATAACAGCCCATAATGCAATAAATATTGATCTAAAAGCATGATGCAAAATGGATGTATCAACTCCCCCAAGCTTAGACCTTGCTTGTCCTCAAGCGAAAGCCAAAATCGAAAAATATGTCCACATGTTTAGAGATAGAGGTGTCGAAAAAAATAAAATACGAACATGGGGGCATCATGATCATTCTTGTAACAACAACATATATAGATTTTATCATATGATTTCTTATACTCAAATAACAATCAATTCATAATGTCAAGTATGGTTCAAAAACTTCATTGAGAACTAACAAACTATGATCTCAGTCATTGAAGAAATTGCAATTTATCATAACATCGGAAAGAGTCAACAATAGAGCCTTTCAGCAAATCCACATACTCAACTATCTTGTAGTCTTCTATAATTGCTAACACTCACGCAATACTTGTGGTTATGGAGTTTCAGCTGGACACTGAGAAAGATAGGGGCTTATTGTGTTGCCTCCCAACGTATTCACCTTTAGGTGATGTCAACAATAATAGCCCATGCTAACTTACATCCAATTGGATATATATATCATGATCCTTCAAACACGAAGAGCTTGCTAAAGGATAAAATGAAAAGGGAAAGGTGAAGATCACCTTGACTCAAGCATAAAGTAAAAACATAAAGTAAAAGACAAGACCTTCACAGAGGGAAGCAGAGGTTGTCATGCACTTTTAGGGTTGGATACACAAAATCTTAATGCGAAAGAACGTCACTTTATATTGCCCCTTGTATATGGACCTTTATTATGCAGTCCGTCGCTTTTATTGCTTCCATAACAAGATCGTACAAAGCTTATTTTCTCCGCACTAATAAGTCATGCATATTTTGAGAGCAATTTTTTATTGCTTGCACCGATGACAACTTACTTGAAGGATCTTACTCAATCCATAGGTAGGTATGGTGGACACTCATGGCAAAAACTAGGTTAAGGATATTTGGAAGCACAAGTAGTATCTCTACTTGGAGCAAGGAATTTGGCTAGCATGAGGGGGGAAAGGCAAGCTCAACATGTTTGGAAGGTTAATGACAATATACTTTAACTGAGATGTGAGAAAACATAAACCATTACGTTGTCTTCCTTGTCCAACGTCAACTCTTTTAGCATGTCATACTTAATGAGTGCTCCCAATCATAAAAGATGTTCAAGATAATATATTTGTATGTGAACCTCTCTTTCCTTATCACTTCCTATTAATTGCAACGATGACCAAAACTACGTTTATCAACTCTCAACAACTTATATGCCTCATACTTTCTATGTGTGAAGTCATTACTAACCATAAGATCAATTTGAACTCTTTTATTCTTTTTTACTTTCTCAAGATCATAGCAAGATAGCAAATCCCTTGACTCAACACTAATCTTTATTATAGATAGCTGAAAGTGCAACTATCCCTAGGTGGTTTTGGTAATTCATAACAACATATAGCTCATTGAGCTAATGCTATTCCAAGACAAATATTTCAGGAAAGCTCAATGAATGGCATGGCATGGATGATGAAAGTGGATCCCTCAAAATATCAAGGACAAAGGATTGGCTCAAGCTCAAAAGCTCAAGACTCTACATTTTATATTTCAGTGATCCAAGATCACATTGAGTCCATAGGAAAAGCCAATACTATCAAGGAGGGATGATGTGTTGCTTAATGAGCCTCTTGCTTCATGTGCTTAGTGATATGCTCCAAATACCCTCAACTACTTTCCGACATCCACATATGACCTAAACCTAAAGTCAAAACCGGTCACACCGATTCTTTCTATCCGGCGCCACCGAGTTCAAATGTCATAGCCACTGCCACAAACCCTAGGCAAATCGGTCTCACCGATAGGGATCTCGGTCTCACCGAGATGGGATTGTAATCTATCTGTTTCCCTTAGTAACGTTTCGGTCTAACCGAAGTGAGCGATCGGTCCCACCGAGATTGCAATGTAAATTCTCTGTTTCCCTTTTGTAACATTTCGGTCTCACCGAAAAGAGCAAGTCGGTCCCACCGAGTTTACCTGACCAACTCTCTGGTTAGCTAATTACCAAAATCGGTCTCACCGAGTTTGTGCAATCGGTCTCACCGAGATTACGTTATGCCCTAACCCTAACCATATCGGTCCTACCGAGTTGCATTTCGGTCCCACCGAAAATCCTAACGGTCACTAGGTTTACTAAATCGGTCTGACCGAGTTTGTTGATTCGGTCCCACCGAGATTGGTAAATTGTGTATAACGGTTAGATTTTGTGTGGAGGCTATATATACCCCTCCACCTCCTCTTCATTCATGGAGAGAGCCATCAGAACAAACCTACACTTCCAACTTACCAGTTCTGAGAGAGAACCACCTACTCATGTGTTGAGGCCAAGATATTCCATTCCTACCATATGAATCTTGATCTCTAGCCTTCCCCAAGTTGCTTTCCATTCAAATCTTCTTTCTACCAGATCCAAATCCTATGAGAGAGAGTTGAGTGTTGGGGAGACTATCATTTGAAGCACAAGAGCAAGGAGTTCATCATCAACGCACCATTTGTTACTTCTTAGAGAGTGGTGTCTCCTAGATTGGCTAGGTGTCACTTGGGAGCCTCCGACAAGATTGTGGAGTTGAACGAAGGAGTTTGTAAGGGCAAGGAGATCGCCTACTTCGTGAAGATCTACCACTAGTGAGGCAAGTCCTTCGTGGGCGACGGCCATGGTGGGATAGACAAGGTTGCTTCTTTGTGGACCCTTCTTGGGTGGAGCCCTCCGTGGACCCGCGCAGCCGTTACCCTTCGTGGGTTGAAGTCCCCAGCAACGTGGATGTACGATAGCACCACCTATCGGAACCACACCAAAAACATCCGTGTCTCCAATTGTGTTTGAATCCTCCAAACCCTCCCCTTTACTTTCTTGCAAGTTGCATGCTTTAATTTCCGCTGCCTATATACTCTTTGCATGCTTGCTTGATTTGTGTGATGATTGCTTGACTTGTCCAAAGATTGCTAAAATCTGCCAAACTCTAAAATTGGGAAAAGGTTAAGTTTTTAATTGGTCAAGTACTCTAATCACCCCCCTCTAGACATACTTCAAGGTCCTACAAGTGGTATCAGAGCCTTGGTCTCCATTTGCTTTGATTTCCATAGCTTTTGGTGGTCATAGCCTTGGTTTCACAACCTAGGAGAGTATGGCATCTAGCGAGGGAAATTATCACCGTAGAGGTCCTTACTTTGATGGAACTAATTTTGCTAGTTGGAAGCATAAGATGAAAATGCATATTCTTGGACATAACCTCGCCGTTTGGGCTATTATTTGTATTGGCTTGCAAGGTGAATTCTTTGATGGGAGAGAGCCGAACCGTGAAGCTAATGCGGAAGAATTGAAGATGCTGCAATACAACACTCAAGCTTGTGATATCATCTTCACAGATTGTGCCCCGAAGAATTCAACAAAATCAGCCGTCTGGAGAATGCAAAGGAAATTTGGGACACTTTGGTTGATATGCATGAAGGTACCGACTCCGTCAAGGAATCCAAGTTGGATGTGCTCCAAAGTCAGCTTGACAAGTTCAAAATGAAGGATGGTGAAGGTGTCGCTGAAATGTACTCTAGGCTTGCTCTTATCACAAATGAGATTGCCGGCTTAGGGAGTGAAGAGATGACCGACATATTCATCATCAAGAAGATCCTAAGAGCATTGGATGGAAAATATGATACCGTGTGCACATTAATTCAAATGATGCCCAATTACAAGAATCTCAAGCCAACGGAGGTCATTGGTAGAATTGTTGCTCATGAGATGTCACTCAAGGATAAGGAGGAACTTCACAACAAGTCAAGTGGTGCTTACAAAGCCTCATGTGAAGCCCCCACATAATCAAGTGAGAAACAAACCTTCAATGAAGAATTGAGCTTAATGGTGAAGAATTTCAACAAATTCTACAAGAGTAGAAGCAAAGAAAGAAGTTCTAAGTCAAGGTCCTACAATGACAAGAGATCTTCCAGTCGAGAGTGCAACTGCTACAATTGTGGGAGACCCGGACACTATTCCAATGAGTGTACGACACCCTACAAAAGAAGAGAAGATTCTCCAAAGAGAAGAAGTAGAAGAGAAGAATCACCGCCAAGAGAGAGAAGGAGTAGAGATGATCGTTATGAACGAAGACCCTCACGGAGAAGCGAAGATTCGGAAAGGAAGGACAAGTCATCAAAGAGCTACACAAAACGAAGATATCAAGCTCATGTTGGTGAATGGGTATCCGGTTCCGACTCTGAACATCACTCCGAGAGAAGCTATCACTCCGACTCTGAACATACTCAAGATGAAGGAGTTGCCGGTCTAGCACTTGTGTCAACCAACTCTTATGACATA
Organism: Triticum aestivum; assembly: GCF_018294505.1. Lineage (NCBI taxonomy): Eukaryota > Viridiplantae > Streptophyta > Magnoliopsida > Poales > Poaceae > Triticum > Triticum aestivum. Next base: position 578,068,059 of record NC_057795.1, read on the forward strand.
TTTGACTCACCAAATGAAGGAATTGGAAGATGCTTCATGGCTAAAGGCCCTAAGGTAACTCATCCCGAGTATGTTGATTTCAATAGTGATGAAGATGACTTGCTAGGTGATGATGATTTACTTGTTGACAACTCTAGTGATGAATACTATGATGAAACCTCAATTAATCATGCTAAACAAGATAAAACGAATGACAATGATAAGGAGAAGATTGAGCTTCTAACTAAAGAACTAAACACTCTTAAGTTAGCTCATGAAACTATCTTCGAAAATCATCGAGAACTTTTCAGGGCTCATGAGAAGTTACGCTTTGAAAAGCTCAATCTTGAGCAAGACCATGAGTTCTTAAAGGCAATCAATGATGATCTTCACAAGAAAAGTTCTTCTTATATTGCCAAGCGTTTACTCTTATCTACTTACATGCCTCAAGTCAAGTCTAGTAACAAGAACAAGAAAGATTCTTCCTCTAGTAGTAACAATGATTATGCTAAATCCAATATTGTTGCTTCTAGTAATTCTCTTGATTCCACTAATGATACTCTTAGCCAAGTTACACTTGAGCAAGAAAATAGCTTATTGAAGGGAATCATAGAGAAAGGTGTATACAAGAGCCTTGCCGGGAGTAAGCAATTCGAGGAAATTGTACGCAAGCAAGGAAGGCACCGGAAGAATCAAGGTGTTGGTTTTGAACGAAAGTTCAATGCCAATGGAGTTGAGTGGGAAGAAGATCAATACCCCAAGATGAAGTTTGTTCCTCAACAAGAGAAGTATGATCCTACTTCCTTCAAGGGGACACAAGCACAAGATGATCTTCCACCACAAGACCACAAGAACAAAGGCAAGGACAAGCTTCAAGAGGAGATTGATACATTTAAAGAAGCACCTAAGGCCTTGGTCAAGTGGGTTCCCAAGACTACGTCAAGTTCTACTTCATCAAGCACAACTACTACACCAAGGATTCCCATCAAGATGATGTGGATCCCGAAGAAGAAGAACTAGAGAGTTTTCGAGGGTGACTCCGCCAACATTCTTCACTCATACCATTATGGCAAGGACAAGTGCAATCAACTTCCACATCTTGCACTAGTTCAAGGAGTCACAAACCCTCATGTTGGTAAGGCAAGGGACAAGGTAACCTAATGTTTTCATGGACATCATGTTATGTGTGCATCACTCTATGTCTATGGATATTCTTGTTTGTTCCTTGTGGGAATAACCCGTGTAGGTATTGAAAGTGCAACTCACTCCAAAGGATTGCTCCAAAAGATCTACATCAATATTGAGCATCCACATCTTCAACACCTACATGAAGTCATCATCAACAAAACCCAAGGTTAGTTCATCCCTCTAAGGGGGATCTCACATCTAGGGGGACTTTAACTCTAAAGAATTGAGTCAAAGCAACTCTAATGATGTGAACACATCAATGCATTATGTAAAAGTGGTAACCGCACTTGAGCTTAAACGATGAGTATGACCTATGATCAAATGTTCTCATTTGACTCCTAAGTCAATATACTCATATATAGATGACCTAGTCATCGCCAATTGTTTGATAGATGCTAGAATTGGTTGTGCATGCTTTGCCACATATTTCATTTGTCATTTTATTGTGTGAGGATGTTGGTTGCATATTTTACTCATTCAAGGACATCCACTTGTTGTTTTGATTGATTGGTTTCTTTTTCTTTGGCCAAGTGGATGGACAAGAATGCCTAAGAACCTTCTCTAGCTATCTATGCTTTTCTCATCTCAAACTCTATTCATGCTACATCACAAAATTTGATCAAGTCAGATTCGAACCACTCTGTGTGAGGAGCACTTGGAGTCCCCGATTCGTCATAGACTTAAGCTTCCAAAACTTCTTTGTGATTTTCGGTTTGACCGATTCCTCCATTTCGGTCCTACCGAGATCACTAAGTCGATCTAGGTTTTCAATCTTGGTGCAACCGATTTGAACTTTTCGGTCACACCGAGTTGCTGTAACTGTTAACAGTTATGCATCTCGGTGCCACCGAGTTGTTCCACTCGGTCACACCGACAGTGTCGGGCTATATATACTCACGGGCAAATTTTGGAAAACTTTCTCCGAAACTCCTCGCCCGCCAATAGCTCGCTCTGCCTACTAGGTCTACGGATCGTTGGCTTCGTCGCCAGCCGCCTCCTGTCGCTGGTCTCCGCCGCCGTCAACGGATTTCTTCTCCGCCGTTGCCGCCGTAGCGAGTTCACCGCCGAACTAGGGTATGAACTCGATCACAGTGCTATCCTCATCTAATTCTCAGCACATTGTGTTCGTAATGCATCTTGCCATGATTGAGATACTCCTATCCAGTCAATGTGATCCTTAGAATAGATGGGATTCGAAAATTTAGGGTTAGGTTTCCACCGAAACCATCTCGGACCCACCGAGTTGAAAAACTCGGTCCCACCGATTTGGCTAACGCCATTGCACTAGTAAGTCTTGGTCTGACCGAGAATTACAAATCGGTGTGACCGATTTTAGAACTTTGTGAAACCCTAGCAGTCTCGGTGCCACCGAACTGTGACTCCGTCTGACCGAGTTCACTAGTTTAGGTTCCAAAACTGCTTTGGTATCACCGAGTTTGAAAATCGATAGATCCAAAATGCTTTCTGTGGAAACTAAAACTAAGTTTTTTGAATCATTCTTTTGCAAAAATCTCTGCATTTTGTGATGCTCATCCACTCTATCTCCTCTATAACTATTCACAGGGTTAGTAGTCAGTGATTTGCAGCATGTCAGACCAAAGTGATAGTCAGAACAAGTCAGCAGAGCAGATTCACATGAGTGAGGGCACTAGCCCCTCTAGCAGCTCAGATGAAGGGAGCAGAAGCACTCCAAGCAACTTGCCCAAAGCAGCCACAAGAGCTAGAAGGAAGAGAACCTCAGACTCTGAGGATGAGGATTATGTTGCTGTTGAAGATGAGGCTACTTCCAAGAAGGTAGTGCTCAAGAAGGTGGTCAGCTCAACTGCAGTAAAGCCAGGCATGAAGATCAAAAGGCCAGCAGGAAGACAGCCAATGTCCAAAGCCAGAGGATCAACTCAAGTATCTGAAAAGCCTGATCCCAAAGAGCCAGCTGCAGAAGGAAAGAAAAGGAAGGAAAGGGTCAAGAAGACCATGGCCAGAGTTGTTGGTCAACCTTCCATGATGGAAGAGGGAGAAGAGGTTGCTGAACCAGCACCCAAGGCACAAAAGCTGATGGGTGATGCTATAAAGTCAGGGGCTGCAACATCAAAGCCCAAAGAAGCACCCAAAGCTGCCTCCAAGCTCAAGATTGCACCAAAGAGAAATACCAGGAGTATACCAGCAGCTGAGAAGAACAAGGCCCCAATGCCTGAGGTTGCTGCTGAGGAAGATGAAGAAGGGCAGATCTTAAGGAAGCTCAAACCCAAGATCCCAGACCACAATGATGCTCATCCTGTGGCTGAGAACATGAAGATCAGGAGAGACTCAGGGTTGAGGCTATGGAGAGAGTCAGATCCATATGCCACCAGGAGAAGGACTGCTGTAGATTACAGGTTCCACACCAAGGAGCAGCAGGACTTCTATGAGACAATCTTGTTGGACAAGAAGCCCATAGTGTGTGATATGAGGTGGGTCGACTGGACCTACATGAAGGAAAATGAGGAACACTATCCTAGAGTGCAAGATAGTTTTATTGCTTGTGGAGTTGCAGATTTTGTTGGGCAGAAGCTCACCAACTAGAATGATGAACTCATTATGCAATTCTACTCCACAGCACACTTCTATCCAGATGGCAGGATAGTATGGATGTCTGAAGGAACGAGATACCAGTCAACCATTGAGGAATGGGAAAGTTTGATCAATGCCCCAAAGGAGAGTGAAGATGACTTGGACATTTATGCCAAGAAGAAAATGGATCATAACTCAATGTCACATATGTACAAGGAGATCCCTGATGAAGCACTTGAGATTTTCAAGTTTGGATCAGTTCATTTTCTTTTGTCAGGGTTGCCTACGATCAACCAGATCCTAAGGCACACTCTTTTGCCCAAATCAGGTGATCACAACATGATTTGAGGGCATACAATAAACTTGCTACATGTATTTGATGTGCCCCAGAAATTCAAGGTCATGAGCCTTATGGTTGAAACTATCGACAGGACTGCAGCAGACCAGAAGAGAAGTTGTGGATATGCTCCACAGATTCAGGAGTTGATTAACTCAAAGATGGGCACAGGAAAATATCAATTGGATAAAGAACATTTTGCTCTCTATCCAGACTTTGAGGACAATCAAGTTGTCATGAATGAGGATGAACCATCATCAGTGCAATCTCAAGCAAAGAAGGAGAAAGCAAGGAAAGAGAAGGCTGCCAAGATGCCAACTCAAGAGGAGGCATATGAGTATTTCGTGAAGAACAAGTAGGAGCAGCTTGGTTACTTAATAGCATCAACACTAAGGATTGAGAAGGGGTTGGCCACCCTAACTCAAAACCAGGAGAGCCTGGAAAGGATCATGGAACAAAAATTCTATGATCTTGATGTCAAAGTAACCGAGATTCAGTCTGTTGTGGAACAGCTTCAGGATGACATGCAGGAGAGGAAGGGCAAGACAACCACTGATGCATTTGCCAGAGTGCCTAGAGCTCAGAGGTCAGCTGCAGTGCCTGTGACAGACACAAGAGCCACATCATCTGCACCAGCTACATCTCCTACAGCTCCAGTGCAACCAGCTCCAGCACCAACTCCTCCAGCTCCATCTACATCGACTGAAGCCTTCATTCTTGGAGTCATCCGTACACCTCCACCACCTGAAGACCAAGCCTGAGAGACGATCTAGCACTATGCATTTTCTATGAACCTTTTGGTAACTTGTTGCCAAAGGGGGAGAAAAATGTATAGATCATAGGCTTCGAGAGAGAGATTTGCTGTTTTTTGTTCTCTCTTGTCTTCTTGGTTAAACTTGTTTGATTGCTTGAGATACTATGCAATTACCTGTGAGACATTGATGATCATGTGTTTGATCATAATCTACACTTATGCATGTTTGATGATATTATCTTACCTATCCTTATATGATCATTCACTTTGCTTGGTGATGAGTGCATGTATTCAATCTTTATTATTTTGAGCGCTCCACCAAGATGTATGTGACATGGAAGAGTAACCCATGATCCTAATTCCTTGTGCATTTGCAGTCGAAAGGAAATTTTAAATATGCACAAATTTAAGGGGAGCTCTTGCTTATCACATACTTCTCAAAGCGACGATGTTTTTTCAATCTTATTATCATTTGTTGAAGCTTTGATCTATATGTTGTCATCAATTACCAAAAAGGGGGAGATTGAAAGTGCAATTTCCCTAGGTGGTTTTGGTAATTCATAACAACATATAGCTCATTGAGCTAATGCTATTCCAAGACAATATTTCAGGAAAGCTCAATGAATGGCATGGCATGGATGATGAAAGTGGATCCCTCAAAATATCAAGGACAAAGGATTGGCTCAAGCTCAAAAGCTCAAGACTCTAAATTTTATATTTCAGTGATCCAAGATCACATTGAGTCTATAGGAAAAGCCAATACTATCAAGGAGGGATGAGGTGTTGCTTAATGAGCCTCTTGCTTCATGTGCTTAGTGATATGCTCCAAATACCCTCAACTACTTTCCCACATCCACATATGACCTAAACCTAAAGTCAAAATCGGTCACACCGATTCTTTCTATCCGGCGCCACCGAGTTCAAATGTCATAGCCACTGCCACAAACCCTAGGCAAATCGGTCTCACCGATAGGGATCTCGGTCTCACCGAGATGGGATTGTAATCTCTATGTTTCCCTTCGTAACGTTTCGATCAAACCGAAGTGAGCGATCGGTCCCACCGAGATTGCAATGTAAACTCTCTGTTTCCCTTTTGTAACATTTCGGTCTCACCGAAAAGAGCAAGTCGGTCCCACCGAGTTTACCTGACCAACTCTTTGGTTAGCTAATTACCAAAATCGGTCTCACCGAGTTTGTGTAATCGGTCTCACCGAGATTACGTTATGCCCTAACCCTAACCATATCGGTCCTACCGAGTTGCATTTCGGTCCCACCGAAAATCCTAACGGTCACTAGGTTTACTAAATCAGTGTGACCAAGTTTGTTGATTCGGTCCCACCAAGATTGGTAAATTGTGTGTAACGGTTAGATTTTGTGTGGAGGCTATATATACCCCCCCACCTCCTCTTCATTCGTGGAGAGAGCCATCGGAACAAACCTACACTTCCAACTTACCAGTTCTGAGAGAGAACCACCTACTCATGTGTTGAGGCCAAGATATTCCATTCCTACCATATGAATCTTGATCTCTAGCCTTCCCCAAGTTGCTTTCCACTCAAATCTTCTTTCCACCAGATCCAAATCCTATGAGAGAGAGTTGAGTGTTGGGGAGACTATCATTTGAAGCACAAGAGCAAGGAGTTCATCATCAACGCACCATTTGTTACTTCTTGGAGAGTGGGGTCTCCTAGATTGGCTAGGTGTCACTTGGGAGCCTCCGACAAGATTGTGGAGTTGAACCAAGGAGTTTGTAAGGGCAAGGAGACCGCCTACTTCGTGAAGATCTACCGCTAGTGAGGCAAGTCCTTCGTGGGCGACGGCCATGGTGGGATATACAAGGTTGCTTCTTCGTGGACCCTTCTTGGGTGGAGCCCTCCGTGGACTCATGCAGCCGTTACCCTTCGTGGGTTGAAGTCTCCATCAACGTGGATGTATGATAGCACCACCTATCGGAACCACGCCAAAACATCCGTGTCTCCAACTGCGTTTGAATCCTGCAAACCCTTCCCTTTACTTTCTTGCAAGTTGCATGCTTTAATTTCCGCTGCCTATATACTCTTTGCATGCTTGCTTGATTTGTGTGATGATTGCTTGACTTGTCCAAAGATTGCTAAAATCTGCCAAACTCTAAAATTGGGAAAATGTTAAGTTTTTAATTGGTCAAGTAGTCTAATCACCCCCTCTAGACATACTTCAAGGTCCTACAATCACTCATGGACTCGAATACATAAAGAGATCACAAAGCAAAACTCAAACTACTTGATATCAAAACTTAAATCTACTAAATTAAGATACTACTAAAAGGATCGAACTAAATAAGACGGTAAAGATATGAGTGTGATGGTGATACGATACAGGGGCACCTCCCCCAAGCTTGGCAGTTGCCAAGGGGAGTGCCCATACCCATGTGATTATGTCCTCAGAGGTGATGGAGGTGGTGATGATGATGGTGGATAATCGCAAATCGAGCGTAAAAGCTCCTCCAACTTGCGGATAATGCCCTTGAGTCCGGCAATATGATCCTTTAAAAAAATATTCTCTTGCGTGAGATACTTGTTCTGTATGCGAGCTAACTCAATCATCTTGAAAGCTTCAATCTCTGTTGGAGTAAAGAGGTTAGGTAAAGGTTGAGGGACGTCTTCTTTCACCGCCGGGACTTGAACCTCCATGGCCTTCTTGTTCCCTTCATCTTTGTTGATATCTTCCGGTTCTTCTCTTTTCAGCTCTATCTTCAATAGCTAAGCATCCTTGTCTTCGTTGTTGGAGAAGGGTGACGTCATGGTGCTCTAGATCTGAAACAGAAACAGTTCGAAATGAAAATAGAGGATATTCACATGATACGGTGGTCAAAACCTTCGGGAGTATATATAATGAATTTTTACCGACCAAAATACATAACGTGCAAGAAAACGGAGTCCGGAAGGCACACGAGGTGTCCACGAGACAGGAGGGCGCGCCCAGTAAGGGTGGGCGCGCCCTCCACTCTCGTGGGGGCCTCGTGTCCCTCTCGGACTACTTCGTTCTTCCTAAAATTCTTAAATATTCCAAAACTGATAAAAATTGCCATTGGAGTTGTTTTGGAGTCGGTTTACTTACCGTACCACATACCTATTCCTTTTTGGAGTCTGGAACGTTCTGGAAAGTGTCCCTTATGTATTCCTCCGGGGTTACGGTTTCAACAATATTAGTTTCAACATTAATAGGATTACCTGAAATATAATGTTTAATTCTTTGACCGTTTACCACCCTCGGACTTGTGCCTTCAAAGTTGTTGATTTTTATGGCACCAGAACGATAGATCTCCTCGATAACGTAAGGACCTTCCCATTTAGAGAGAAGTTTTCCTGCAAAAATTCTTAAACGAGAGTTGAATAATAACACATAATCTCCTACGTTAAACTCACGCTTTTGTATCCTTTTGTCATGCCAGCGTTTGCCTTTTTTTTTGAATAGCTTGGCATTCTCATAGGCTTGGGTTCTCCATTCATCAAGTGAGCTAATACTAAACAACCTCTTCTCACTGGCAAGTTTGAAGTCATAGTTGAGCTCTTTAATAGCCCAATATGCTTTATGTTCAAGTTCTAGAGGTAAATGACAAGCTTTTCCATAAACCATCTTATAAGGAGACATACCCATAGAATTTTTGTATGTAGTTCTATAGGCCCATAACGCATCATCAAGTTTTTTGGACCAATTCTTTCTAGATCTATTGACAGTCTTTTGCGAAATTAATTTGAGCTCTCTATTGCTCAACTCTACTTGACCACTATACCGCGGATGATAAGGGGATGCGATTCTATGATTAACATCATACTTAGCAAGCATCTTACGGAAAGCACCATGAATAAAATGTGAACCTCCATCAGTCATAAGATATCTAGGGACTCCAAACCTCGGAAAAATAACTTCTTTAAGCATTTTAATAGAGGTGTTATGATCGACACTACTAGTTGGAATAGCTTCTACCCACTTAGTAACATAATCAACAACAACTAAAATATGTGTATAACCATTAGAGGCAGGAAAAGGTCCCATATAATCAAAGCCCCAAACATCAAATGGTTCAATAACAAGAGAGTAATTCATAGGCATTTCTTGGCGTCTACTAATATTACCAATTCTTTGACATTCATCACAAGATAAGACAAACTTACGAGCATCTTTGAAGAGAGTAGGCCAATAAAAACCAGATTGCAATACCTTGTGTGCAGTTCTATCTCCAGCGTGGTGTCCTCCATATGATTCAGAGTGACACTTGCGTAGGATCTGTTCCTGTTCATGCTCAGGCACACAATGTCTAATAACACCATCTACTCCTTCTTTATAAAGGTGTGGGACATCCCAGAAGTAATGTCTTAAATCATAAGAGAACTTTTTCTTTTGCTGGTATGTGAAACTAGGAGGTATAAATTTAGCAACAATGTAATTAGCATAATCAGCATACTAGGGAGCAGTACGAGAAGCATTAATGACCGCTAATTGTTCATCAGGAAAGCTATCATCAATAGGCAGTGGGTCATCAAGAACATTATCTAACCTAGATAAGTTGTCTGCAACGGGGTTCTCAGCTCCCTTTCTATCAATAATATGCAAATCAAATTCTTGGAGCAGGAGAACCCATCTAATGAGTCTAGGCTTAGCGTCCTTCTTTTCCATAAGATATTTAATAGCAGCATGATCAGTGTGAATAGTAACTTTGGAATCAACAATATAAGGTCTAAACTTATCACATGCAAACACAACTGCTAAGAATTCTTTTTCAGTAGTAGCATAATTTCTTTGGGCAGTATCAAGAGTCTTACTAGCATACTGGATAACATTCAATTTCTTATCCACTCTTTGCCCTAGGACAGCACCTACAGCATAATCACTAGCATCACACATAATTTCAAAAGGTAAATTCCAATCAGGTGGCTGAACAATAGGTGCAATGATCAAAGCTTTCTTAAGTATTTCAAATGCTTCTACACAATCATCATCAAAGACAAAAGGAATATATTTTTGCAATAAATTAGTCAGAGGCCTAGAGATCTTAGAAAAGTCCGTAATGAACCTCCTATAAAAACCGGCATGACCAAGGAAACTTCTTATACCTTTTATGTCCTTGGGACATGGCATATTTTCAATAGCATCAACTTTGGCTTTGTCAACTTCAATACCTCTCTCGGAAATCTTATGCCCCAAGACAATGCCTTCATTAACCATAAAGTCACACTTTTCCCAACTCAGGATGAGACTAGTGTCTTCGCATCTCTGCAAAACTCGATCAAGGTTGCTCAAACAATCATCAAAAGAGGATCCATAAACGGAGAAGTCATCCATGAATACCTCACAAATCTTTTCACAAAAATCAGAGAATATAGCCATCATGCATCTTTGAAAGGTAGCAGGTGCATTACATAAACCAAAAGGCATACATCTATAAGCAAAAGTACCGAAAGGGCAAGTAAAAGTAGTTTTTGATTGATCCCCCGCTGACACAGGTATTTGAGAGAAACCGGAATAACCATCTAGAAAGCAGAAATGTGTGTGTTTGGATAGTCTTTCTAGCATTTGATCAATAAAAGGTAAATGGTAATGATCTTTCTTAGTAGCTTTATTTAATTTACGGAAATCAATTACCATCCTATAACCTGTAATAATTCTTTGCGGGATCAATTCATCTTTATCATTAGGAACGACAGTAATACCTCCCTTTTTAGGAACACAATGGACAGGACTTACCCATTCACTATCAGCAACGGGATAAATTATACCTGCCTCAAGGAGCTTTAGTATCTCCTTTCTTACCACTTCTTTCATCTTGGGATTCAGTCGTCGTTGAGGATCTCTGACGGGTTTGGCACCTTCCTCCAATTTAATTTTGTGTTGGCATAAGGTGGGACTAATGCCCTTAAGATCATCCAGAGTGTATCCAATAGCAGCGCGTTGCTTCTTCAGAGTTTTCAATAATCTTTCTTATTCTTGCTCTGAAAGGTTAGCGCTAATAATAACAGGATATATTTTCTTTTCATCAAGATAAGCATACTTAAGATTATCAAGTAATGGTTTGAGTTCAAACACGGGATCGCCCTTGGGTGGAGGGGGATCCCCGAGAATTTCAACGAGAAGGTTATGTTTCAGCAAAGGTTCTGTTTAAGGAACACTTCATCTATTTCCCTTCTTTCCTTCATAAACATATCATCTTCATGGTGTAGCAAATATTGTTCTAACGGATCAGTAGGAGGCACGACAATAGAAGCAATACCAATAATCTCATCCTTACTAGGTGATTCTCTATCACGGGTTGTCTATGAAATTTAGCAAAATTAAACTCATGTTTCATATCCCCCAAGCCAATTTCAACAATATCCTTGTCACATTCAATCTTAGCTTTACAAGTATTCAAGAAGGGTCTACCAAAAATAATGGGACAAAAGTCATCTTGTGGGGAACCAAGAACAAGAAAATCAGCATGATATTTAACCTTCCCACAAAAGACTTCAACATCTCTAAGAATCCCAAATGGCTTAATGGTATCCCTATTAGGAAGCTTAATAGTAACATCAATGTCTTCTAATTCAATGGGTGCAATTTTGTGCATAATTTCTTTATATAAATCATAGGGTATTGCACTAGCACTAGCACCCATATCACATAAGCCATGATAATAATGATCTCCTATTTTAACAGAAATAACAGGCATGCCTACGACAGGTCTATGTATCTTAGTATCTGGTCTAGCAATATTAGCAGTCTCACCACAGAAATAAATAACATGTCCATCTAATTCATCGTCCAGGAAATCTTTAACCATAGCAATACTAGGTTCAACTTTGATTTGCTCAGGAGGTGTATAAGTCCTACTATTACTCTTACGAACAACAGTGGTAGTTTTAGCATGATCCTTTATCCTAACAGGGAAAGGAGGTTTCTCAACATAAGTAGTAGGAACAATAGGATCACTATAGGTGATAGTCTTTTCTTCAACTGTAATAGGTGCAACTACTTTCACTTCAATGGGAGGATTAAATTTAAACCATTTCTCCTTAGGGAGATCAATGTGAGTAGCAAAAGATTCACATAAAGAAGCTACTATCTTAGAGTCAAGTCCATATTTAGCGCTAAATCCACGAAAAGCATCGGTATCCATAAAAGATTTAACACAATCGAACTTAGGTGTCATACCTGACTCCTTACCATCGTCGGAACCCCAATCTTCAGAGTTGCGTTTAATTCTTTCTAATAAGTCCCATTTGAAATCAATAGTCTTTACCATATAAGAGCCAGCACAGGAAGTATCGAGCAGGTTGCGATCATTAAGAGAAAGCCGAGCATAAAATTTTTGAATAATCATTTCCCGGGAGAGCTCATGATTGGGCATGAATATAACATTGATTTAAGCCTCCCCCAAGCTTGAGCGATGCTTTCTCCTTCGCGAGGCCAGAAATTATATATGTAAGTGCGATCATGATGAACAAGATGCATAGGATAGAACTTCTGGTGAAATTCCAACTTCAATCATTTATAATTCCAAGATCTCGTATCATCACATAGCCTATACCATGTCAATGCATCTCCCTTCAAAGATAAAGGTAAGACCTTCCTTTTGACAACATCATCGGGAATACCTGCAAGCTTAAATAATCCACAAATTTCATCCACAAAGATAAGGTGTAAATCGGGATGCAATGTTCCATCTCCTGTAAATGGATTAGCTAGCAGTTTCTCTATCATACCCGAAGGAATCTCAAAGTAAATATTTTCAAAAAGTTCAGTAGGTTGAGGATCAACTCTTTGCTCTTCTGGTCGGGGTGAAGATACCCCGAACAAGCCCCTCAAAGGATTAGTTTCCATAGTGACAAGTAACAGAAAATTTCAGCACACTATATAAATGTTTCCTTACCAAGTTCCACTCACCACAAGCGCTAAACTCCCCGGCAACGGCGCCAGAAAAGAGTCTTGATGACCCACAAGTGTAGGGGATCTATCGCAGTCCTTTCGATAAGTAAGAGTGTCGAACCCAACGAGGAGCAGAAGGAAATGATAAGCGATTTTCAGTAAGGTTTTCTCTGCAAGCACTGAAATTGTAGGTAATAGATAGTTCTGTGATAAGATAAATTGTAACAAGTAACAAGCAATGAAAGTAAATAAAGTGCAGCAAGGTGGCCCAATCCTTTATGTAGCAAAGGATAGGCTTGGACCATTTCTTATAGTGATAAAGGAGCTCCCGAGGACACATGGGAATTATCGTCAAGCTAGTTTTCATCACGTTCATATGATTCGCGTTCGGTACTTTGATAAATTGATATGTGGGTGGACCGGTGCTTGGGTACTGCCCTTACTTGGACAAGCATCCCACTTATGATTAACCCCTATTGCAAGCGTCCGCAACTACAAAAGAAGTATTAAGGTAAACCTAACTACAACATTAAACATATGGATCCAAATCAACCCCTAACGAAGCAACGGATAAACTAGGGTTTAAGCTTCTGTCACTCTAGCAACCCATCATCTACTTATTACTTCCCAATGCCTTCCTCTAGGCCCAAATAATGGTGAAGTGTCATGTAGTCGACATTCACATAACACCACTAGAGGAAAACACAGCATACATCTTATCAAAATATCGAACGAATACCAAATTCAGATGACTACTAATAGCAAGACTTCACCCATGTCCTCAGGAACAAACGTAACTACTCACAAAGCATATTCATGTTCGTAATCAAAGGAGTAATAATATGCATAAAGGATCTGAACATATGATCTTCCACCAAGTAAACCAATTAGCATTAACTACAAGGAGTAATCAACACTACTAGCAACCCACAGGTACCAATTTGTGGTTTTGATACAAGAGATGAACTAGGGTTTTGAGAGGAGATGGTGCTCGTGAAGATGTTGATGGAGATTGACCCCTCCCGATGAGAGGATCGTTGGTGATCACGATGGTGATGATTTCCCCCTCCCGGAGGGAAGTGTCCCCGGCAGAACAGCTCCGCCGGAGCTCTAGATTGGTTCCGCCAAGGTTCCGCCTCGTGGCGGCGGAGTTTCATCCCGTAAGCTTGCCCACGATTTTTTCCAGGGTAAAAGCCCTCATATAGCAGAAGATGGACACCGGGGGGCCACCAAGGGGCCCAGGAGACAGGGGGCGCTCCCAGTAGGGGTGGGCGCGCCCCTCACCCTCCTGGCCAGGGTGTGGGCCCGTGCAGAATAGGTTTCCAATGTTTGCTCCTTTTCTAGCCAGAATTCTAGCTGCCGGCATTCCCCCTCTTCATGGTAAACCTTGTAAAATAAGGGAGAATAGCCATAAGTATTGAGATATAATGTGTAATAACAACCCATAATGCAATAAATATTGATCTAAAAGCATTATGCAAAATGGACGTATCAGTACGCCTCAACTTAGTAGGCCCACAGGTCAGCTTCTGAAACGGTGCGCCCCAGATGTCAGGAGGAGGAATCATTTTTTGGGCGGGTGAAGCTAGAATATCCGAGATTGAATAAGAAGCACGACATCCGTTGGATGGACATCCAACGACCACTGCTGCTAGAACCGTGTGTTGACTATAAGTTGACAAAGCCTTGCATACGCATCAACTTAGTTTTTTTGAAGGGACGCGTCAACTTAGTAGGCCCACAAGTGTGTGGGAGAGAACTTATAGCCGATTTGAGATTTGTAAGAATGTACGATCCATTTTTGAATTCTAATGGAATTTACTACATCTCATTTACAGTTTGTTAAAAGTACAACCCATTTTCTAGGTAGGACAATGATTAATAATTTTAACCAACTGTTCAAAATAGAATTCAATAAAATTTCCCACATTTTGATGGGATCCGAAATATTTTTATCCCGAAATTTCTAGTCAGATTAAATACAATTCCAATATAAATTTGTATTACGTAAAAATCCAACGAAACATTGCGCGCGCAACAATTAATGAAATTAAAATTTTCAAAATCTAAAAATAACATTTTATAAAGTAATTACGTGTTTGGTGCATTTTTTTATAGTTACTGCCCAGTTTTTATAATTACATCCCATTTATTATTTCTTAAAGCCCATTTTCTTGTTAAGCCTAAAGCATCCCTCCTAGGAAATATTTGCAGCCCAGCGGGGCGGAGAATAACAAGTTGATCTTGCTTGGGTATTGATACGTCTCCAACGTATCTATAATTTATGAAGCATTCATGCTATTATATTATCTGTTTTGGATGATTATGGGCTTTATTATACACTTTTATATTACTTTTGGGACTAACCTATTAACCGGAGGTCCAATCCATATTGCTGTTTTCTTGCCTATTTTAGTGTTTTGAAGAAAAGGAATATCAAACGGAGTCCAAACGGAATGAAACCTTCGGAAAAGTTATTTTTGGAACAGAAGCAATCCCGGGAACTTGGAGTGCAAGCCAGGGAAGCGTCGAGGAGGCCACGAGATAGGAGGGCGCGCCCTCCACCCTCATGGGCCCCTCGAGGCTCCCCCGACCGACTTCTTTCGCCTATATATTCCCATATACCCTAAAAACATCAAAAAATAAGATAGATCAGGAGTTCCACCGCCGCAAGCCTCTGTAGCCACCGAAAACCTCTTAGGAGCCCGTTCCGGCACCCTGCCGGAGGGGGAACCCATCACCGGTGGCCATCTTCATCATCCCGGTGCTCTCCATGACGAGGAGGGAGTAGTTCACCCTCGGGGCTGAGGGTATGTACCAATAGCTATGTGTTTGATCTCTCTCTCTCTCTCTCTCTCTCGTGTTCTCTCCATGGCACGATCTTAATGTATCGCGAGCTTTGCTATTATAGTTGGATCTTATGATGTTTCTCCCCCTCTACTCTCTTGTAATGGATTGAGTTTTCCCTTTGAAGTTATCTTGTCGGATTGAGTCTTTAAGGATTTGAGAACACTTGATGTATGTCTTACCGTGCTTATCTGTGGTGACAATGGGATATCACGTGATCCACTTGATGTATGTTTTGGTGATCAACTTGCGGTTTCCGCCCATGAACCTATGTATAGGGGTTGGCACACGTTTTCGTCTTGACTCTCCAGTAGAAACTTTGGGGCACTCTTTGAAGTACTTTATGTTGGTTGAATAGATGAATATGAGATTGTGTGATGCATATCGTATAATCATGCCCATGGATACTTGAGGTGACAATGGAGTATCTAGGTGACATTAGGGTTTTGGTTGATTTGTGTCTTAAGGTGTTATTCTAGTATGAACTCTATGATAGATTGAACGGAAAGAATAGCTTCATGTTATTTTACTACGGACTCTTGAATAGATAGAACAGAAAGGATAACTTTGAGGTGGTTTCGTACCCTACCATAATCTCTTTGTTTGTTCTCCGTTATTAGTGTCTTTGGAGTGACTCTTTGTTGCATGTTGAGGGATAGTTATGTGATCCAATTATGTTATTATTGTTGAGAGAGCTTGCACTAGTGAAAGTATGAACCTTAGGCCTTGTTTCCTACCATTGCAATACCGTTTACGCTCACTTTTATCATTAGTTACCTTGCTGTTTTTATATTTTCATATTACAAAAACCTATATCTATCATCCATATTGCACTTGTATCACCATCTCTTCGCCGAACTAGTGCACCTATACAATTCACCATTGTATTAGGTGTGTTGGGGACACAAGAGACTCTTTGTTATTTGGTTGCAGGGTTGCTTGAGAGAGACCACCTTCATCCTACGCCTCCTACGGATTGATAAACCTTAGGTCATCCACTTGAGGGAAATTTTCTACTGTCCTACAAACCTCTGCACTTGAGGCCCAACAACGTCTACAAGAAGAAGGTTGTCTAGTAGACATCAAGCTCTTTTCTGGCGCCGTTGCCGGGGAGGTGAGTTCTTGAAGGTATATCTTTAGATCTTGCAATCGAATCTTTTTGTTTCTTGTTTTATCACTAGTTTAGTTTATAAAAGAAAATTACAAAAAAATGGAATTGAGTTTGTCTCATACGCTTCATCTTTTTAATATCTTTCGTGAGAATGATGGAAAGGAAAAGTGTGCTCAAGTGCTAGAAGAAGAAGACTATAAAATGCTTGATACTAAATCTTTGAATGATGAGCATGATTGCAATATTGTTAGTATGAACTCTTTGAATATCCATAGTACTAATGATGATTGCACTAGTTATGATGAAAATATCTCTTATAAGCATGTCGATTTTTGTGGAGTAGATTGGGTTTGCAAGTACACACCAAATAGGGAAAATAGATATTGCAAGAGGCATAAGCATTTAGAAACTAAATTGTTGCAAGAAAGGCTAGATAAGAATGCTGAAAATTTACATTTCCTTTGCCGTACTTGTGAACTTTGCAATGAACGTGGT
Organism: Triticum aestivum; assembly: GCF_018294505.1. Taxonomy (NCBI): domain Eukaryota; kingdom Viridiplantae; phylum Streptophyta; class Magnoliopsida; order Poales; family Poaceae; genus Triticum; species Triticum aestivum. The sequence goes on from NC_057795.1 coordinate 578,085,198, forward strand.
CATTTACATCTCCAATGCAAATTATTTCATGATTGAATCATGTCCAAAAATTGTGATGATTTGATTTCCCTTGCACATTAGAATGAATTTAGTTTGCTTTTGGGTTATGAAGACTTGAAATGCTTAACTAAGAATCTTCCAGAATTTGCCCTTGAGAAATTTCTTGATATTGATCTAGAAAAGATTTATTTGTATTGTGCGGTGAATTGCATTGAAAATCCTTATATTGCCAATTACCTAAAGAAAAGAAAGCAAATAGAAGATGATGAGAATACTAATGAAAGGGAAGAGACTTCCCAATCTCCTCCTATTATTTCTTATGATGAATCAGGTAACGAGGAGGAGCCTTCTATTCAACCATACTCACTAATAACGAGCTCAAGGAAGAAGGTTGAACCCACAGATAATGTGAAGAAGAAAAAGAAAAGAAGGAGCAACAAAGGTAAAAAGGTATCCCTCTGAAGTGATGTTGCTCCTACTACTCATTGTGATGATGATAATTGCTATACTATTGGTGCTATACAAACTATTAATGATGAGAGTGGTTATGTCTATGATATGAAAAGGCCCAATCTCGGGGAGGCTACGTTTGATGAGAATGACATATTTGAGAATATATTTGCTGCAATTGATGTTTGTCCCAAGCTTGGGGATGCTATGTTTAATGAAGATGATATTTTTAGCATCCCAAGTTTTGATATGCAAAGTTGTTATGATGATAGCATGCCTCTTACCTATGATGATTATATTGATGAAAGTGGGTTTGGAAGAGTGTCAGCTTTAGGAAGTAGTGATCCCACTATTTTGGAGGATGTTGAATTTTATTGTGATGAATATTAAAGTGGATTTGGAAGAGTGTCAACTTTATTTAGTGATGATTCCACTATCTTCGGAGAGGTTTCAATCGATTATGATGAGAACAAAGTTGCTACTTATGATGATTATTGTGATGAAACTTATGCTATAAAGAGTAGTGATGATTATATTTATAAAACTTGTCAAGATTATGATTACCCTTTTTCTGAACATTACTCTGAAACAATTTATAGTATTCAAGTCTCTTATGATACTCCCACCATTCCGAATAAGAAGAATTTTGCTTATGTGGAGAGTAGTAAATTTTCTATGCAAGTAGATCATGAAAATAATGCTTTAGGTGCTGGTTATATTGTTTAATTCATTCATGATGCTACTGAAAAATTATTATGAGGGAGGAACATATGCTTGTAGGAATTGCAATAATATCAAGTTTCCTCTCTATGTGTTGAAATTTTTGAAGCTATGCTTGTTTTACCTTCCTATGCTAGTTGATTATTGTTCCCATAAGTTGTTTGCTCACAAAATCCCTATGCATAGGAAGTGGGTTAGACTTAAATGTGCTAGTCATATTCTTCATGATGCTCTCCTTATGTTTCAATTCTTATCTTTTTTCTGAGCATCATTGAAATCATCATGCCTAGCTAGGGGCGTTAAACGTTAGCGCTTGTCGGGAGGCAACCCAATGTTATTTTTGTTCCTTGGTTTTTGTTCCTGTTTAGTAATAAATAATTCATCTAGCCTCTGGTTAGATGTGGTTTTATGTTTTAATTAGTGTTTGTGCCAAGTAGAACCTTTGGGAAGACTTGAGTGAAGTCTTTGTGATCTTGCTGTAAAAAACATAAATTCTAGCGCTCACGAGAATAGCTGCCATTTTTTTACTGAAGAGTGATTTTAGGATGATTATTTTTTTAAATGATTAATATACAAATTCCTAAGGTCCACCAATTTATTTAAGAATTTTTGGAGTTCCAGAAGTATTCGAATGATACAGATTACTACAGACTGTTCTGTTTTTGACAGATTCTGTTTTCTATGTGTTGTTTGCTTATTTTGATGAATCTATGAGTAGTATCAGAGGGTATGAACCATACAGAAGTTACAATACAGTAGATATTTCACCAATATGAATTTAGAACGAGTTCACAACAGTACCTAAGTGGTGGTTTTATTCTTTTATACTAACGGAGCTTATGAGTTATGTGTTGAGTTTTGTGTTGTGAAGTTTTCAAGTTTTGGGTAAATATTTGATGGACTATGGAATAAGGAGTGGCAAGAGCCTAAGCTTTGGGATGCCCAAGGCACCCCAAGGTAAAATTCAATGACAACCAAAAGCCTAAGCTTGGGGATGCCCCGGATGGCATCCCCTCTTTTGTCTTCGTTCATCGGTAACTTTACTTGGAGCTATATTTTTATTTGCCACATGATATGTGTTTTGCTTGGAGCGTCATTTTATTTTGTTAGTATTTGCTTGCTGTTATTTATAATAATGTTTTTCATCTATTTTTTAAATAAAAATGTCAAGGATAGCCTTTACCATGCTTATTTTGCTAGTATACATGTTGCTGTTTGAAAACAGAAAGTTTACCGCTGTTGCAAAATTTCCCTAGAAAAGTCAGAGAATGATATAATATTGAAACTTTTTGCATATTGAGCTCTGATAAATCTTCTACAGTTTAGTTTTTTCTCATAATTTTTGGAGTTAGGGAAGTATGATGAATCTTGCATTCTTTACAGACTATACTGTTTTGGCAGATTGCTATTATGTTTGCATTGTTTGCATATGTTTGCTTCTTTAATGATTCTATTTGAGGATAGGATTATCAAATATGCAGAGACATTTATTATGCAATGTTGAATAATAATTTTAGTGATTTGTTACAGTAGAAAATGATAAGGTTTTTGCATTGGTTTATACTAACTTATCTAACGAGTTTTTGTTGAGTTTTGTGTGGATGAAGTTTTTGAGATTTAGGGAAACCGTGATATAAAAGGAATAAAGGAGACACAAAAGCTCAAGCTTGGGGATGCCCAAGGCACACCAATATAAATTCAAGAAGTCTCAAGCATCTAAGCTTGGGGATGTCCCGGTAGGCATCCCACCTTTCTTCTTCAACAACTATCGGTTAGTATCGGTTGAGCCTAAGTTTTTGCTTCTTCACATGAGTTGTGCTATCCTTGCAATGTAATTTTATATTGCTTTGCTTGCTGTTTGAATAAAATACCAAGATCTGAAATTCTTAAATGAGAGAGAGTCTTCACATAGTTACATAGTTATTTAACTACTCATTGATCTTCACTTATATCTTGTTGGAGTAGTTTGTCATTTACTCGTGTGCTTCACTTATATCCTATGAGTAATTGGTTGAATGAGTTGAATGGCATAAATCTGAAATTATATATGTCTCATTTGCTTATCCCATGGGGAGTAATGACTTCACATCTAAGAAGTAGAGGTTGTAAATTTATTGAAGGTTAGCAAGCATTGTATTGGTCATCTGAACAATTCATGAAAGAATATTGAAGGAAGAGAGATTTCACATATAAATATACTATCTTAGACATCTTTTATAATTGTGAGCACTCATTAAGTATGATGTGCTAAAGAGTTGATGCTGGATAAGGAAGACAACATAATGGGTTATGTTTTCTCACATCTCAGTTAAAGTATATTGTCATGGATCATGCAAACATGTTGAGCTTGCCTTTCCCCCTCATGCTAGCTAAAATTCCTTGCACCAAGTATAGATACTACTTGTGCTTCCAAATATCCCTTAAACTAGTTTTGCCATGAGAGTCCACCATACATACCTATGGATTGAGTAAGATCCTTCAAGTAAGTTGTCGTCGGTGCATGCAATAAAAATTGCTCTCTAAATATGTATGATCTATTAGTGTGAAGAAAATAAGCTTTATACGATCTTGTTATGGAAGCAATAAAAGCGACGGACTGCATAATAAAGGTCCATATACAAGTGGCAATATAAAGTGACGTTCTTTTGCATTAAGATTTTGTGCATCCAACCATCACTACAAAAAAATACACTTCCGTGATGATACATGTTTGTCACAGTAGGTCACGTTTTCTGTCATGCATGTACATCCATGACGATTTTATGACAGAATCAAGATAGTCATACCTGTGCTGTCGTAGAAGTGTTCCATGACATTACCAAAATTATCGTCACAGAAGTGTCCACTTCCATGACGATAAATCGCGCGTCACAGAAGTGATTTCATCAAGGGTGACCGACACATGGCATCCACCGTAACGGAACACCGTTAAGCTATCGGGTCCGGTTTTGGATCCGATAACCCATTAACAGCCCCGACCAATGGGGATTTTCCACGTGTAAAATCATCATTGGCTGGAGGAAACACGTGTCGGCTCACCGTTGGGACAGATGTCATCCACTCATTGGACCTAAGGCGCCTATGATACGATGACACATGGCACGGCCCAACAGAGGCCCATTCCTGTGAAAAGGCTGACCCGTTTGACTTGGTCAAAAGGTGGCGGGCCGGCCCAGGGAAAGCCTGTTAACGGCCTGTTTGCATATAGCCGATTTACGACCCGCTAACCCAGGGCCCATTACAACATCTCCGAATTAGGCCCAGTAGCGTCATCTGGGCCGTCCAATGTGGTTCTAGCCCGTTTTAACTTCTGGCCCATGTGTGGCCCAGGACTTCTTTCGGTCCATATGAGGCCCTTTGTAACTCTTGGCCCATTAACGACCCATGGTGAAACTGGCCCGTAATGAACAGTGTATCACTTTATGCCCATTAACGGCCCGTTATTCCATTGGGCCGTTTCCAGCCCAAGTTATCTTTCGGCCTTCTCAGGGCCCATTGATTCTTGGGCTCATTTGCAGCATTCGGTTACATACGGCCCGTTACTGTCATTTTCTGCTTGTGGGCCAAATTCAGCCCGTCGTTATAGTCGGCCCGTTTGCGGACCATTAATACGTTGGGCCATTTTCATGTCAAAAAAACCCGTTGGGCTGTTTTCATAGAGTTAGCAAATACGGCCTATCAACGTCCTATTATGGTCCATGAATAGTATGGCCCATGATTGGCGATATGATGATATGCCCCATAGAAGGCCCATGGATCCTACGACCCGTATGAGGCCCATGGATAGTACGGCCCGTAGAAGGCCCATGGATCAGACGGCCCGTAGAAGGCCCATGGACCCTATGGCCCGTAGAAGGCCCATGAATCCTAAGGCTTGTATAGAAGGCCAATGGATCCTACGGCCCGTATAGAAGGCCAATGGATCCTACGGCCGGAAGAAGGCCCATGGATCATACGGCCTGTAGGAGGCCCATGGTTACAACAGTTCGTGTGTTGCCATGATTATTTTGGCCTAGTTACCAAAAATAGGCTATTATGGCCACTAGCAAAACACAGAAAAAGAGCTGCAGTGACTAGAAGCAAACAACTAAACAAGACAATAAGGAAATAAATAAGCAAGCAATTAACGCTAGCCTATTACCGCTATTACACATATTACATCCACTGGGCATCAAAGTTTGCCACCAGTGCAAATATAGGGAACAAAGCAGCATATTACATACACCGGCCGTCAAAATTGGCCACCCGTGCAAATAAACGCGACAGCAAAACAAGATTATAACTGAAACAACTTCAGAAGAGCTCAAGAAATGTTATCCTAGGTATCCACCATGCTGGCAATAAGCTTAGCAAGCTTATTAGCTTCATCCTGTTTGGCGCTAAAATCCTCCAATGCTTGCTGTTGCACCAGAAAGTATGCATCGGAATGCTCCAAGGACTTCTGTAGTCCTTCCGCTTCTTGTCACAGCACAACCGATCGATGACTTTCTGCTTGTAGTTGAGACTCAAGAAACCAAACTGATTCAGACAGTGAATTTGAATACCTTGTGCAAGCGGTAGTAGCTAGTAACTCGAACACTAAACAAAGACAGGACTTTGGGGTTGTCTCGCTCTCTTCAAGATAGTCTTCCTTAGCTGTTTTATCAACTTTGTTGGAGACCAACAAGGATGTGTCACTATCCTGAACCTTATCTGCATTACTTCCTTTACCATTGCTTAATAAGGCACTCTTCCCAAATATTCTGCCAGCATTCTAAAAGAAGAAACAAGCAGACGCATAACAAGTTTAGCATGTACTAGTATATGAAACTCATTTCAGTGAACCAGTTCATTAGTAAGGTGGACATGATTAAACTACCAAGTCTTCTATTGCCAAGTACCAGTACATAATAAAAGCATCAAACAAACATATATCTATGTCCTATGGTCACTGCATTGTCTTGCCAAATCAAAATAGAGACACGGTTCAACTCATATTAGGTAAAGACAAAGCAGCAGTGAAAGAATACAAAGCGTGGGAAACTACACGGCACAACAAGATTTCAGATGGGTACCACGGGTCTACATGTACAACAACACTATTGGCTCTGTTGTGATGCTAGTAATGTGCATGATATGAAAGTCAACTGTATGCACAATTGAAATTGAAATCAACAGAGCTATTGATAAGAGCAAACCTGTTAAAGAAACATGTGTGAACATACCTGCTGTGCCATTGGAGTTTCCATTGGATCCTTCAATTTAAAACTAAGTTTGTATGAGTAAATACAGTGATACAAGAGCAAAGCAATCATAGTTGAAAAGGCACGCCTAAGCGAGCGCTTAAGCACGCCTAGGCTCTAGGCGTTGGCAAAACACATCGCGCATAACTATGCTTAATCTGTGCATAACTGCGCATAAGCATGCACTTTGGTCAGTAAAGCGCAAGGCGGTGGCAAAACGCACAATTAGAACAGTTATTCTTCAGGTTTAGGCACTTGTTCTACATGAATAGAGTATAGTAAGACGCAAAAATATAATACTTAAAAATAGAAAATGAGCTCATAGACCTTACCACATTCTTGGTTCGGGACCAGTACAGAACAAGGAGTTCCCAGTCATCGTCCAGTAAATGTGTCTCAGGAGAACGTAAGGGAAACTGATGAGTTTCTTTGCCGGTGAAGTACGTTTTCTTCAGGTAATTCCGATACTGCTACCAAGCATTCTTGAAGATAGCAGAGGTATTAGCACAGGTTACCTCATCTTGAGTTTCCAAATCGGTCCTTCTCTATAGAGAAAAATGGGAAAATTTGCTGTATTATAACCATCATGGAGGTAGGATGTATGGGATGAAGCAAAGTAATTGCCATGAATAACATTACTTACACATAACTAATGGACAAACACCTGCAACTGACATTTTCCTTCATCTTCCGTATAATATTTCCAAGATGGGAAGATACGCACATACGATTTAACAACATCAAATGCGATAGATGCTAAACTATGACTAGCTGGTTGTGCTTCCTCCACAGGAATAGGCGTACTAACTGGTGGAGTTGGGGTTCGCCGTGATAGTACTGGCCCTTTGGGCACTGGAGCTGCCTTACTAACTGCTCTTGTTTGGGAGCTCTATGGTGGAGATGGTGCTGTGTCAACAGGAACTGGGTTACTATCGGCTGGGGTTGGGGTTAGATTGGGTGAAGCTGGTTTTCTATCCATCGCAGTAGGGGTACAATCTGCAAGAGTTTGGGTTATGTGTGGTAGGGCTGGTTCTTGTGCATGTACAACCGAGGCGCTATCTCCACCAAGAGGTAGCGCTGTTTTATTTGAAGACCGTGTTTTTAGTCTGCTAGATACTGGCATCACCCGCTCCAATTCAAATGGCTGATAAACAGGAAACATAGTTGAATGTACATACATTGTATGAGAGACAGATGCAATCGATAGTGTGGAAAAAAGAGGTCATGAAATAGTTGACATGTATATTGTTTAACTAAAACGGATAGCATGACATAATTTCACATATATGATGTCTATCTAAACTGGATAGCATAGCATAACATCATTCAAAGATATGATGAATAACTAAACATGATCGCATGACATAATTCACCTACATGTTATCTAAGTAATCAGGATCGCATCATTTAATTCACATATGTGATTTATATGCTAAACAGAGAGCATTCGATATGATGTCTGAACTAAGAACATGGTGTTGAATATTGTGTATATGATGTCTAAACTATGCAATGCAAGACACCATATGCATGATATGAGCAGTATAACCGTGCCAAGTTAGAGCATACACCTCAGTGGGGAATAGGACCGGTCATTTGTCTCTGAATCCATCTCTGAGGAGCTATCGGGACCCAACAAGAGATCTGCTTCGACATGTAGCACTGTCTGCTCTGAAGGCCTTGTTTTCACTCCAGATTTTTCCATCTCCCACCCAAATGGCTGATTCACAGGAAGAGTAGTTTAATGTACAAACATCATCGACAAATGGAAATGTAATGAAGAAAAGGATGGGCAAGATATCATTCAAATATATGATGCTTGGTTAAACAGGATGACATTGCACATTTCACATATATTATGGCTGGCTAAAAGACATGAGACTGCATAATTCCCATATATGATATAGAAACTAAACAGGTGGCATTACAGAACATGTCTAAACTAAGCAGATGACATATATGATGTCAAAAGTAGGCACTGCAAGGCAACATATGCATGATATGACTAACATCATCATTGCAAGGTAGAGCAAACACCTTGGGGGGTAAATAGGAGTCGTCAGCGGTGTCTGAATCCGCCTCAGAACAGATATCTTCCTCTGGATTACAATCTGGAGAGCGGTGGGGAGGGTTTGCCATTGAACTCACCATGGAGCGATGTCTACATGACATTGTATTGCCGCGAAAAACTCTTCTCTTTTTCTCTACATGTTCAACATTACTGTGTACAATATCTGACATGCATACGAAAAAAATATGGTGAGATTATGTAAGGAGAGCATGCAGAAATTTAGAGTGATGGTAACAACCAGTGGATGGATCCAAAAATAATGATAGCAGGCTGATGATTGCTTTAAATTAATAAAAAGACAAATGATGATTGCTTTACTATTTGTTTCCCACCAAGATGAACAACATAGGCATACCCTAGGTGAACCAGATATTAGACATACATAATATTCATTGCTGCCTCAATATGTGCCCCACAACTAATTTAGAACTCAAGTTTGAACATTAATTTGGACCTGACTTGGGAGTCCAAGAGCTGAACAGGACGATAAAATAGCAGGTAAGTTTAAGAAATGCATAACATAAGCAGAAACAAAAGAGTGCGACCTCTCTTGTGGACCCGTGTACTCCTTAGGTTCATCTTCTTAGTCGATGATGGTGATGCCGATGCGGTGGGTGCTGGCGACAGGGAAGGAGATCTGAGGCGGCGAAAGACGGCCAGGAGTCGTGATGTCTGGTTTGGTGGATGCTTCTATCGATGGAACAACTTAGGTGAGGTGGACGACATCGCGGCAGGAGCAGGACAAACCACACAAAGTTCCCTTCGACATGTACCTGTCACTAAAGTAATTCTTTAAGGGCTTATTTGGCTTGCATGATTCTTAAAACGCAGGGATAGGAGAAACACTGGAATAGGATAGGAATGCACATGGTAAACAGAGCATTTGTAAACACAGGATTTCAATCAACTTGGGTGTTTGGTTTACAGGAATTGGAAGAGCAGAGGAATGCAAAGAAACATGGCCAAAATAAAGTGAAACCATATGAAAGCATGTACAGATAGAATGTTATTCTGGCACTAATGCACTTGGTCTTGTTTTCATGCATAGGATTTTGAAAAGTAGGTCCAGGTGGATGTTTTGCTTCATTCCTTTCAACAAAATGCATGAATAATTGAATAGTAGAGTGCCATTGGAAAATTACCTATTGCTATGTTTTTCCATTTAACCAAAATAGCCCTAATGGATCGACGTGAATGTATAGTAATAAGTGATGCAACAAGTGTACAACCTCTTTGCCGTAGCCGTGTCGACCTCAGTATCATTAGGTTGGTCGCTGAAGCAGTTGAGGTAGAGGTGGTTGTCGGAGGTGTGGAGCAAGATCTGAGGAATCTGTAGAAGGCGTCTAGGGCACTGCTCTGTTGTGATGGATCGTTCTGTCGTTGGAGCAGCTCCGGTGAGCCGTAAGATGTCAAGGCTGAAGCAGCACAAGACAGACATCGTCAATCTCAAGTGGGATTCTAATAGCATCTCCAATAGATGAGGTAAAATGGATGTAAAATTTACATCATGAAAAACCACCTGACTACAACAGATGAGGTAAAAACTATTGACTCTGAACTTAACTGTCGAAACTGAAATTTACTGTGGAATTTGAATGCTACTGTCGAAACTGAATGCAATGGTAGCAAAGAGGCACTTGACATGTAGTTTAGGGAGGGCCTGCAGTTCACTTCAACCTGCACCGCCTGAGCCGCCAGCCACCACTGGCCGAACTGCCGGCCCCAGCGCCACCTCGCCGCCCCGAAACAACTCCCCACCGCCGCCCCGGCCAGCCCTCTAAGCCCCCGCCCCCACCCTGAACCCTAAGATAGATAGTGGGGTACCTCTCCGGCGAGCCCCCGTCCCCGCTGCGGGTGGTTCTTCCTTAACTTCGGCGAGCCCCCCAACCCCTGAAAATTGACTGATCCAAAAGTCGATTCAGTCGACTGAAGTGTGGCTAAATCAGAGCAGAGCAGCAACACAAGCGAGGGGGAGAGCAGCAGCAGTAGCTGGGCAAGCGAGCGATCGAGCGAGAGCTGGAGCAGCAGCAGCAGCGCAAGCGAGTGAGCGAGAGCCGGAGCACCAGCAGCAGATCCGGCTGGTATGGATGCCGCCGCCGAAGGGGCCTTGCACTAGGGGAGATACGCCGTGGGGATGTCGCTCGCGGCGCCGGCTTCAAGGTAGCCGCTCCATGGGGGTGAGGGATGGAGCACCATCGGCGCCGGGAGGTCGAGTTAAGGAGAAGGTGCGATGTGATGAGTGTACAACCTCTTTGGTGGCTCCGAGTAGGCCTTGGCTTCGTCCGAGGAGCCGGTGAGGATGTTGCGGTTGTCGGAGCAGCTCCTTGGAGGTGGAGAACGGGGTGGCTGAACCGGCGGGACGATGAGATGGACGACGGATCCTCATCTGGGGAGGTGGACGAGGGACGTCGAGCTGTTGCGGTGGACGACATCGTCGGGGAAGAGGCTCCGGCTGGGCAGCAGTGAGGTGGCGGACGGAGGAGGGTGGGGTTTCGCGGCTGGAGCAGAGAGGTTATGGTGGCCTGGGATTTCGAATGGCGAAAAGGGGGTGATGGGAGGGGGTGAAGCATGACTTAGGGACGCGCTTGTCCAAAATGTAGGGTGTGTTACAAAAGTACCCCCACTGATTTGAACTAGCGGCCCTTTCGGCTCAGGGTTAGAAGGGGGATTTCACGTGTCGGGATTTGGCAGCTGGAGGGAGTTTTCGCGCGCGTTGTAATTTCGGGATAGCAAGGCGCGGGTTGTGAAGGCGCCAGTTTTGGGAGCACAATATCTGAATTTTCGGGATATAACAAGACGCGGGTTGAATTTTAGGGACAAGCCTAACATGTAGTAATATTGTACTTGTACGTACCAAATCAATTCGCACTTCCCTCAAGCAAAAAGAAAACGAAAAAATAAAACTATTCACACCACACAAAGAGAGAGTCTTGCCCCGTTTTACTATACAAATGCTATTCAAAGCTACTCCCTCCCTCCATCTATATAGGGCCTACTGCGTTTTTCGATGCTAACTTTGACCAAATATTAGAGCAATAATATATGACATGCAACTTACACAAAGCACACCGTTAAATTCGTCTGTGAAAGGTTCTTTCAATGATATAATTTTCACATTGTGCATGTCATGTACTATTAATCTTGTCAATAGTCAAAGGCGGTCTTAAAAATCTCATTACGCCCTATATAGATGGAAGGAGGGAGTATGAATCCATGTTATGTCCAATTAAATTTTTTCGCTTGCTGTATAATGCATGTAACCTACTCATACCAACATTTTAGTGCATTCCAAATATCTATACTACCGCTGCAATTCGAACTAAATTTGAATTCGTTTCTCTATTTCAATAAGAATCTACAATCATGATTGTTGCCAACTTCAACCATCATTCGTGTATTACCTTAATAACACACCACATGATTACTATAGAGATAGATATGAACTATACTACATGAACTCGAATTCTATTTTTTGAATACACTTGATGTTGATTCCAAATAATAGTACATTTGATGTACTAACTATATATTCATAATCTAAACCATGTTCCATACGTACACCGTGTTTATCACACAAAGTATAGTGCCTCGCTCCCTACATTATGACAAGTATTTAGACCTGAGTTGCAAAAGCCACACATTAGCCCAAATTATAATCACTGTTCTACATTATGATATCTTCTTCAAGTATCCGTATCCACTTTTTTATAATGAATTATGATCTTTGTTCATCTTTTACACCTTCACGATCCTCTTCTATTTGTAGCTAGCCAGCGCTAACTTTCTATCGTGCATGCACACGCCCGCCCCCCTCTCACCCACCCTTAGCGTCCGCTCCATCACGCACGTTCATTATTTCTCTTTAGGTCGTCCACCATCGGTGTGTGTAGGCCCCCGGCTCCTTCTTTCCGGCACACACCGGTCGATATACCTCTCTAGCCAAGTGTGCCTACAACAAACACATATATACTTCCCCTCTTCTCTTCTCACCGTCCATGCCCCCCTATGTCCAATACGATTCCACGCAGGTGCACACTCCCGCCCCTCTTTTCATTGATCACATACTCGCACACTCCTCCCCCCTTGACATGGTAGGCCTCTCGCACCACCTCCTAGCCACACCCTCTCCCCTGTCTGCCTCTCCAGACCTTATTTGCTTCTAACACATGCAGGCGTGTATATGAACTGATCTCCCTACATATAGCCAGGTCGACTATAATTCGTTTTCACCAAGCACCGATACACTTACCTTGCTAGTTATGTCTCTCCTTTTCTCGGACACACGATGATTGATCTTCCTATGTAGTTACGTATGCTTACCACAACCATATCTTCTCCCCTCATCATCCTTGAATACCTCCCGACCCGTCTCTCACACGCACGTGCATAGATAGACAGACACCCCCACCCTCTCTTATTGATATTGCACTCATACCCTCCATTTGTCTAGCATCCCCCCACCATTTGTGAGACGCCACTCCACCACCAACCCTACGACGCTCTACCTTTGTCTTTCTCCCAACCTTATTCCTCTGCTACAATATCCATGGATGTCGATTGATCTCCCTCAATACATAGCTAGGCCTCTCTCCTTCCCCACACATATACTAGTCGATCGGTCTCTGCCCCCTCCCCCCACACACACCGATAGTCAAACGTTGTTGGTAGGTATCCATGCCACGGAGAAAAACTACACCTCTGCCCTCTCAAATTCCAGTAGGCCAGCCGCCCTGTATCTTTGACGTGGGCAAACACAAATTCGATGGCACTCTTTATCGATCGCGCAGCCACACACTTCATCCCTGTTTTCAATTCTATCAATATCTCACGTCCATGACTCCGTTTCACACACATTGCATATGTTACGTTTTTCTGATTGAGATATCATCAACACATTGCCTCTGTTTCGCACAAACCATCTCTCTCACACCCACCCACGTACGTACCTGCACCTAAAGAAGAAGTGCACGTAGGACGCACATACTCACGTCTCGTTCCCGGCCACACCCGCGCGGGTACATGGTGGAGTTCGTTTCTGTACGAAAAGGCAGCCCATGTGATAATTTGACGCGTGCAGCGGTTGTTTACTCGAAGGTGGGTCGGGTACCACGCCTAGATGGAACAAAGTTTGACTTGACGCGTTAGCATTAAATAAAGTTATATATTCCTCAATGGCACATACAGAATATAAAACGATCGCCGTGGGGAAAATGGAAAAATGGGTTTCTCTCTCGTCACACCATCTCACACAAGGCCGCCGTGGCCTCTCTCTCTCTCTTAGCGTTGGTCAGTGATCCGGCCACATCCCATCTGCCAGCGAAAAGGGAGGATGTGCATCGTCTCTCTGTTCGACGGTGTTGAGGCAGCACGTCCCGATCTGCGGTACCCGTCGTTCTCTCTGACCAAGCTCCGGCGTGGTAGGGCCTTCGCCACTTGCTCGCTGCCGCAGTATGGGAAGATCCCGGCCGCCGGCGCCCTCCTAGTAACATCCCGACAACCCTCAGGTACAGCTTCCTCTGGCCTTGCTCCACTGCCCATCTTCCCACGTTGCTGCATGTGGATCTTCTTTAGTTGTTTGCTTAAATCGTATCTCAGCCGGCGTACTTTCCATCTTGCAATCTCGTCCTCAAACCATTTTTGATAAACCACCACGTGCTATCTTTCCCTTATTACATGGAACATGCTTCTTTTTTGTCGGCGTACGTGTCTTCAACTCGTGTTATTGGGCAGTAATTGTTTCCTTTCGACCTCCTTTTGCAAACAGGGCTATCCATTTTCACCTCGTTGCTATTGCAACCTTTTGGTGAACTGCACAAATCACTTTTTTCTAAAGAGTGTTTTGTGCAGTTCCGCCAAAATGTCACACGGGTAACGTTTTTACATTTCTGTGGGACCGCGGAAAGGGAGATTGGTTTTGCTATCCTCCTCATCCAACTCCGTGCCTAATCTTCTCCAACAAGAAGTTAGTCCTAAAGAGAGATCATAGAGGTGATCGGCTTCTATTTATATGTGTTATGTTTCATCATCTAGTTCCACTATTATTGTAATCACATTGACTGGATATCTTTGCAAACAGGGATGGTCCGCTCGATTTTAGTGGAGCTGCACAAAATGATCAGATTGTGGTGTCCTTCATACACCTCTTTTTTGGCTACAGAGCTGGGTGAAACTAGCTGCCAAGCAATGAAAACCGTGTCAAGGAAATGGAGCCATGCCTATGAACAGCATCGATCAATTATATTTTTTTTCTTTATTTGCACACCTTCCAACAACCTTGTCTTCGGTTGTGATGTGAATATTGGCACTGATCTGCGAACCATTGAGATGCATTAGCCATGGTAGTTTCATTTGTATTTGATGGAATGTTGTAACGAGATAATCTCGAGGCAAGACACATGAATCCTAAGTTGAAACCTTTTTTTCCTGCGGAAACCAAAGTTGAAACCTTCATAGCATCATAGTACAATTTCATCAAAATTATGCGTACATATAAACAGATCCTGAAGGATTGATAGCAATGCCAGAAACAATTCAACTTTGCTTCGCCGACATGTTGGACATCCTTCATCCAGCTCCACCTGCCATGCAGCAAAATTGAGTGCACAACACAACTTCAGGGAAAGATTCACCCCGGTCGTTGCATCGCAGTGGTAATGACTAGTGAGCAGTCAAATCACAGAGCCACACCTTCGCCACAGTAAGTTACTCGGACGAAGCAACCATCATTTCTCTGTTCCTTGAATCCGCTGGTACTCCCATATTCCCACAGTAATAAGTTGCTCGAGCGAATCAACCATCACTATATCCGCTCACGTGTGATGACCACAGGAGCTACCCATTCAGATTGCATGTTAAAAAAAATAAAGGTCGATAACTAATGCGGTAAACTTTCAAGAAAAAACTAATGCGGCACCTCGGGCCAACGCGGCCAGATCGCATTTTGCACGAGAAATTACACACCATGTTTCGTTGACATGTGATCCCGTTCCAACATATCAGTGAGACGAGGCGAGTCCTTTTCTACTAGTATTTCCGAATGGACGTGTAGGCCGGGGCGCCTCTTCGTGTACCGTGGCAAACTGGCAACCGTCCACCGACTATTCACCTTTCCCTCTCGATTTGGAACTGCTGTCGCATGCTCTTCCTCTCGCTCCTCCATTTTCCTTCAGCCCTTCACCCTTCCTTCTGCCATTGTTTGATTGTCTTCTCCATGGAGGGAACAGGCCGGAAATGACCCCGTTATTCTTGCCCCGATCTGAAAGATGACGTGGTGGAGGAACTCATTGATCGGTGCGACGTCATCACCTCGGCTAGCATGGCAGGTTCATTCAAGACCATTCTCGACTCAACTAATAACATCATTACAAGGAACCCAAGAGTCAAGGAGCGGTTTGATCTCCCCTATCTTCTTTGCCGTGACCCTGATGACTACTGGCGCGGGGACGACAAAGGCCTCGCCTTGTGCAAGTTGATGCCGCTTGATAATGATACATATGATGCTAAGATGCCATCGCTTGAGGGCAAGGATTGGGCAGGCGCAAATGAAGATTGGGTTGTTTATATTGGGTACATGTGCGAGTGGGAACTTGTGAATGTGTACACTCGTCACCGGGTTCCACTTCGAAAAATCTCAGCAGACTGCCCAGAGGTTGAGCACACCGGTATTCTACGCACATTCAAATACGATCATGGTGACTGTCTTCCACGGAAGATAGCAATTTGTCGAGTTCCCGACCGCTCTTGGAATTACAAGAACTATGAAGTTGTTGCTATATTTGACAAGCTTGTTGCCGTCCTTTGTGGTTCGACTCAATGGATATTGCTCAAAAATCAGTTTCTATACACGGATGTGTACTGTGATGCAATTCAATACGAGGGTCTTGTGTTTGCTTCCACCGCTCATGGCACTGTTTTTGCATGGGATCCTCGTAGTTTCGGTACGTTTGTCTTCCACTGTAATTATAATTGTTTCATCCACATGCATGCGGGTTAGCAAGTTTCCCTTTACTAATTAGCCTTCTTCTTGTGTTTCCAAGGTCCTATGAACATTCCACCACCTATACTTGAAAATTTTTATACCAAGGGGGAGATGACGATGGTGATGATAACGAGCATGAGGACGAGCAGCGACCATATACTCTGTGGCGCCTGGCAACTAATTCTGATGGATCACCTCTTCTTGTGTGTATACAACCCACTGATGATGTTACTACTAAGGAAGCAGGTGTAGTCTCCCATGGTCGCACTCTCCAGACCTATTCCAACACTCGTTGCATGGTATTCGGGATGGATACTAGTGTGCTAGTGCCAACTCCTTCTCCCTGGTATAAGACTGATAGTCTTGGAGAAAACTCGCTCTTCCTTGGACAAAACTATCCAATGATGGTGAAAGGCGATCCAATTGTTGTTGACACGATGTTACTACCATTTATGAGAAGCAACTGTATCTATACCTCAGACATTTGGGTGGTTCCCTACCCTGGTACTGATATATTAGGCTACTTCAGCCTGGGCGATCAGTCCTGCGTTGGTCTCGAGATCGACAATGGATGGCCCGTCCCAGAGAATCACTTGTGGTTCAAAGCAAGCGTTTCCAACGCCGAGGAATGGTTGAGTTGAAGTTCATTTCATTACTTGTTATTTGTTGTGTGATGAAAACTTTAGTATTTATAATGTATCCTCGTTGTCGATGTGGGTTGATGACCTGTTGTATGTAATAAAATGATATGCCTGTGATAAACTTACTAAATTTATGAATGGCTTTCGAGTTGCTTCTCTGAGTGAGTGGTGCGACGAGGCAAAAAAATATTTTCCGAATACATAGTTGTACGCGCATTGCAACAGGTTATCGGATGAGGCCAATCAAGAATAGTAGTACACTATTTGTACTAGGTTCACATGCTTTGCGCGTCGGGCGGGTGTTTTTACTGTAGCATTATGTTAATGTGTTCGCTGTACGTGACCAGCACCTCGAATCCTTGATACTAGTACTTACTATATAAGTAGTAGGAGTAGTAGGGTGGCATGGGCCAGAACAAGCATTCACGTCCAGGAGTACGGCACACGCCACCAGCACGACTTCCATCTGACACCATATTTCTTGGAGCCCGTGCTAGAACAATCTCTTCAACCTCATCGTTTCTCTAACTCAGCCATCGTGCGGCGAGCGAGGTGGGGGTTTGCCGATAGTCGGTTTCCTCAACTGCGGTCCCACTTGTAAGGCCAACTCCAACGCTCTATCAATATATCAATGTACTCTTCTTCCCAATACCAAAACTTGCATCCATTCTACTCCCTCCGTTCCACAATACATGCCTTCTATTTGTCAAAATATAGATGTATCTAGACATGTTTTAGTATATAGGTACATCCATTTTTGGACAAACAGAAGTCAAGTATTTTGGAACAGAGGGAGTACACAACAAAATTTTTAAGTTAGCACAACTAGTCTAATCTGAGAGCACAACCGAAGATTTGGTCAGGTTCTTCCTCCTTTTGCCGACACGTGGGACATCTAGCATCCAGGTCGTGTCATGCAAGAAAATAGAGTGGTAGTTGAAGCCACGTGATGTGCATCTTGGGTTAAACTGTAAATAGAATCTTACTACTCTTGAGTAACTCCAAAAGCAGCCACTGAAGATCTTTATTGGATTTGTTTTTCATCACCAACACATTGAGGTGAAAGATGTGCAGGTTCAGTGGGTCCTCTTGCATTTTCACTGACATGTGGGACCGCATGTGAGCAAACAGACGATGGGCTCCATGCGTCCGCTGGCTGGCTGGGAAGAGAGATAGAGGAGGGCTAAGCACGGACTCCAGGAAATTTTTTCTACGTAACCAGCACCGTGATATTTGCTTGTGGTTGTTTCTAGAATAAAAAAAGGAGGTACCCCTACTTATGTTACACCCACTACGCCTAGCCTAAGGTTAGTAGGTGACTTGCGCTTGGCTCTTCGCCTCTTCTGGAAGTCGATGGTTCTATAGTAGTGTTTCTGGCAATCTGACACCAAATGAACTGCTGCACGTCCACCGCTTGTAAGCAAAAGTTTCTCCTCGTGCTGCGAGCCACCGCGCACGCGTTGGCGAGGGAGAAAGTGTAATCAAGCTTCTCATCGTTCTGCGAGTTGATGGGACACATCAAAGTTATTTAGTACGTATTCTCTCCAAAAGAGGGCTGGCCATGTCATTGCTACCATCCCTTGCTCCATCGTTGAGTACGTGCACTATTCACGTGCCACCGAGGAGAAAAAATATTGCGTAGGTGCCATCGAAGTGCATGACTCACTTACGCACTGCTTATCTGATTATCTCCATTTTCTTGCATGACACGTGCACCTTGATGCTAGATGTCTCCCGTGTTGGGAAAAGGATGAACAAAGCTCACATAAAAGAAAAGAGTTGAAGAGCATAGATTCCCGACAACCGAGAAGGAGCAAGGAACCTCGCGGTGGAGCGTCTGCAAGGAACCTTGTGTGTTTCCCCCTGTTTTTTGCCGCCTGCCCACCTATAAACAAATAAAAGAACATGAACTTTTTGCTAACCACTAGAAACGGTACATCAGGATGCTAAGTTGAAGATGTTTTATACTCCCTCTGTTCCCAAATATAAGTCTTTTTAGAGATTTCAATAAGGGACTACATACGAAACAAAATGAGTGAATCTACACTCTAAAATATGTCTACATACATTCGTATGTTATAGTCTATTTGAAATGGCTAGAAAGACTTTTATTTAGGAACGGAGGGAGTAGTTTATATTGAATTATTTATAACCACGCAACAAGTCACGCATGTACAGGACACATGCAGCCACGCATGTACACAAGCCAACACACTAACTCCATCTGATCCAACTCATGCACATACGTGCACAACATGGAGCACACAACACACATACACAACACGTGCATGCACACACGCTCGGCCGCAGAATGCACGTGAATAACACATGCATGCGCACACACTCGGCTGCATGGAGGCATGCGCCATCCGCGGCAACGTCTGGTTCATCGTGCTACGGCGAAGCTCGCACGCAACGGTGCATACGCATCTCTTGCAACACCTCTTTGTCGTCGTTGCTAAACTACTAGTCAGAGACGAAGATGACCGCAGCCTCGGCCTTAGAGCTAGCACCGATGAAAAACACACACGCTGCACGCACAGGAGCACATACGAAGTGCCCACAACATGGTGGTGGTGCGTCCCCAGTCGCCTCTACTCCTTCTGCGCACGTTGTCTATCAAGGCAGCTGCATGCTAATGATGATGTGGGTGAGATCTGTTGGGGAACGTTGCATAAAATAAAAATTTTCCTACGTTCACCAAGATCAATCTATGAGTTCATCTAGCAACGAGAGAGAGAGAGAGAGAGCAGTGCATCTACATACCCTTGTAGATCGCGAGCGGAAGCGTTCAAGAGAACGGGGTTGAGGGAGTCGTACTCGTCGTGATCCAAATCACCGGAGATCCTAGCACCGAACGGACGACACCTCCGCGTTTAACACACGTACGGTCAGCGTGACGTATCCTCCTTCTTGATCCAGCAAGGGGGAAGGAGAGGTTGATGAAGATCCAGCAGCACGACGACGTGCTGGTGAATGCAGCAGAGATCCGGCAGGGCTTCGCCAAGCGACTATGGGAGGAAGAGGTGTAGCAAGGGGGGAAGGGAGGCGCCAGGTGTCAGGGTGCGGCTGCCCTCCCACCCCCTCTTTATATAGGGACCCCAGGGGGGCACCGGCCCTAGGATATGGGATCTCCTGGGGGGGGGGCGGCCAAGGGGGGAAACTTGCCCCCCAAGGCAAGTGGAGGCGCCCCCTCCCCTAGGGTTCCCAACCCTAGGCGCAGAGGGGGGCCCAGGGGGGCGCACTAGCCCACCAGGGGCTGGTTCCCCTCCCACTTCAGCCCATGGGGCCCTCTGGGATAGGTGGCCCCACCCGATGGACCCCCGGGACCCTTCCGGTGGTCCCGGTACAATACCGGCGAACCCCGAAACTTTCCCGATGGCCGAAACTCGACTTCCCATATATAATTCTTTACCTCCGGACCATTCCTGAACTCCTCGTGACGTCCGGGATCTCATCCGGGACTCCGAACAACTTTCGGTTTGCTGCATACTCATATCTCTACAACCCTAGCGTCACTGAACCTTAAGTGTGTAGACCCTACGGGTTCGGGAGACACGCAGACATGACCGAGACTGCTCTTCGGTCAATAACCAACAACGGGATCTGGATGTTTGAAATATGCCCTAGAGGCAATAATAAAAGCATTATTATTATATTTCCTTGTTCATGATAATTGTCTTTTATTCATGCTATAATTGTATTATCCGGAAATCGTAATACATGTGTGAATACATAGACCACAATACGTCCCCGGTGAGCCTCTAGTTGACTAGCTCGTTGGTTAACAGATAGTCATGGTTTCCTGACTATGGACATTGGATGTCATTGACAACGGGATCACATCATTAGGAGAATGATGTGATGGACAAGACCCAATCCTAAGCATAGCACAAGATCGTGTAGTTCGTTTTGCTAGAGTTTTTTCAATGTCAAGTATCTCTTCCTTAGACCATGAGATCGTGTAACTCCCGGATACCGTAGGAGTGCTTTGGGTGTACCAAACTCACAACGTAACTGGGTGACTATAAAGGTACACTACAGGTATCTCCGAAAGTGTCTGTTGGGTTGACACGGATCGAGACTGGGATTTTTCACTCCGTATGACGGAGAGGTATCTCTGGGCCCACTCGGTAATGCATCATCATAATGAGCTCAAAGTGACCAAGTGCTTGGTCACGGGATCATGCATTATGGTACGAGTAAAGTGACTTGCCGGTAACGAGACTGAACGAGGTATTGGGATACCGACGATCGAGTCTCGGGCATGTAACATACCGATTGACAAAGGGAATAGTATACGGGGTTGCTTGAATCCTTGACATCATGGTTCATCCGATGACATCATCGAGGAGCATGTGGGAACCAACATGGGTATCCAGATCCCGCTGTTGGTTATTGACCTGAGAGCCATCTCGGTCATGTCTGCATGTCTCCCGAACCCGTAGGGTCTACACACTTAAGGTTCGGTGACGCTAGGGTTATTAGGAAGACTTGTATGTGATTACCGAATGTTGTTCGGAGTCCCGGATGAGATCCCGGACGTCATGAGGAGTTCCGGAAGGGTCCGGAGGTAAAGATTTATATATGGGAAGTTGTCAAACGGACACCGGAATTGGGGGCATATCGGTATTGTACCGGGGCCACCGGAAGGGTTCCGGGGGTCCACCGGGAGGGGCCACCCCTCCCGGGGGGCCACATGGGCTGCGTGGGGCAGGAGCCAGCCCTTGGAGGGATGGGCGCGCCCCCCTTGGGCTCATGCGCCTAGGGTTGGGGGGGGGACCCTAGAGGGGGCGCCCCCCTTTGCTTGGGGGGAAAGTCCCCCCTCCCTGGCCGCCGCCCCCCTCTAGATCCCATCTAGAGGGGCCGGCCCCCCTTGCCCCTTCCCCTATAAATAGAGGGGTGAGGGGAGGGCTGCACACCCAAGCCAAGGCGCAGCCCCTCCCCTCCCCAACACCTCTCCTTCTCCGTCACGAGCTTGGCGAAGCCCTGTCGGAGTGCTGCTTATCCACCAACACCACGCCGTCGTGCTGCCGGTGGAGCTGTCTTCCTCAACCTCTCCTTCCTCCTTGCTGGATCAAGATGGAGGAGACGTCGCCCGTACCGTACGTGTGTTGAACGCAGAGGTGCTGTCCGTTTAGCACTTGGTCATCGGTGATCTGAATCACGTCGAGTACGACTCCATCATCACCGCTCCCTCGAATGCTTCCGTACGCGATCTACAAGTGGTATGTAGATGCAAACTCACTCCCTTGACTCGTTGCTTAGATGAACTCATAGATGGATCTTGGTGAAACCGTAGGAAAAATTTTAATTTTCTGCAACGTTCCCCAATAGTGGCATGATGAGCTAGGTCTATGCGTAGTTCTCTATTGCACGAGTAGAACACAATTTTGTTGTGGGCGTAGATCTTGTCAACTTGCTTGGCGCTACTAGTCTTATCTTGCTTCAGCGGTATTGTGGGATGAAGCGGCCCGGACCAACCTTACACGTATGCTTACGTGAGACCGGTTCCACCGACTAACATGCACTAGTTGCATAAGGTGGCTGGCGGGTGTCTGTCTCTCCCACTTTAGTTGGAGCGGATTCGATGAAAAGGGTCCTTATGAAGGGTAAATAGAAGTTGACAAAATCATGTTGTGGTTATTCGTAGGTAAGAAAATGTTCTTGCTAGAACCAAATTGCAGCCACGTAAAAGATGCAACAACAATTAGAGGACGTCTAACTTGTTTTTGAAGCAATTGTCATGTGATGTGATATGGCCAGAAGTTGTGATGAATGATGAATGATATATTGTGATGTATGAGATCATGTTCTTGTAATAGGAATCACGACTTGCATGTCGATGAGTATGACAACCGGCAGGAGCCATAGGTGTTGTCTTTATTTTTTTATGACCTGCGTGTCATTGAAGAACGCCATGTAAATTACTTTACTTTATTGCTAAACGCGTTAGCCATAGAAGTAGAAGTAGTCGTTGGCATGACAACTTCATGAAGACACAATGATGGAGATCATGATGATGAAGATCATGGTGTCATGCCGGTGACAAGATGATCATGGAGCCCCGAAGATGAAGATCAAAGGAGCTACATGATATTGGCCATATCATGTCACTACTTTATATAATTGCATGTGATGTTTATTATGTTTTATGCATCTTGTTTACTTAGAACGACGGTAGTAAATAAGATGATCCCTTATAATAATTTCAAGAAAGTGTTCCCCCTAACTGTGCACCGTTGCTAAAGTTCGTCGTTTCGAAGCACCACGTGATGACTGGGTGTGATAGATCCTTACGTTCACATACAACGGGTGTAAGACAGATTTACACATGCAGAACACTTAGGGTTAACTTGATGAGCCTAGCATGTACAGACATGGCCTCGGAACACAGAGACCGAAAGGTCGAACATGAGTCGTATGGAAGATACAATCAACATGGAGATGTTCACCGATGATGACTAGTCCGTCTCACGTGATGATCGGACACGGCCTAGTCGACTCGGATCATGTAACACTTAGATGACTAGAGGGATGTCAAATCTGAGTGGGAGTTCATTAAATAATTTGATTAGATGAACTTAATTATCATGAACTTAGTCTAAAACTTTTGCATAATATGTCTTATAGATCAAATGGCCAACGTTCATGTCAACATGAACTTCAACGCGTTCCTAGAGAAAACCAAGCTGAAAGATGATGGCAACAACTATACGGACTGGGTCCGGAACCTGAGGATCATCCTCATAGCTGCCAGGAAACAATATGTCCTAGAAGGACCGCTAGGTGACGCTCCCGTCCCAGAGAACCAAGACATTATGAATGCTTGGCAGTCTTGTGCTGATGATTACTCCCTCGTTCAGTGCGGCATGCTTTACAGCTTAGAACCGGGGCTCCAAAAGCGTTTTGAGCAACATGGAGCATATGAGATGTTCGAGGAGCTGAAACTAGTTTTCCAAGCTCATGCCCGGGTCGAGAGATATGAAGTCTCCGACAAGTTCTATAGTTGTAAGATGGAGGAAAATAGTTCTGTCAGTGAGCACATACTCAAAATGTCTGGGTTGCACAACCGCCTGTCCCAGCTGGACATTAACCTCCTGGATGAGGCGGTCATTGACAGAATCCTTCAGTCGCTCCCACCAAGCCACAAGAGCTTTGTGATGAACTACAATATGCAGGGGATGGTGAAGACCATTCCTAAAGTATTTTCAATGCTGAAGTCGGCAAAGGTTGAAATCAAGAAAGAACATCAAGTGTTGATGGTCAATAAGACCACTAAGTTCAAGAAGGGCAAGGGTAAGAAGAACTTCAAGAAGGACGGCAAAGATGGTGCCGCGCCCGGTAAGCCAGTTGTCGGGAAGAAATCAAAGCATGGACCCAAGCCTGAAACTGAGTGCTTTTATTGCAAGGGGAAGGGTCACTGGAAGCGGAACTGCCCCAAATACTTAGCAGACAAGAAGGCCGGCAACACTAAAGGTATATTTGATATACATGTAATTGATGTGTACCTTACCAGTACTCGTAGTAACTCCTAGGTATTTGATACCGGTGCCGTTGCTCACATTTGTAACTCACAGCAGGAGCTGCGGAATAAGAGGAGACTGGCGAAGGACGAGGTGATGATGCGCGTCGAGAATGGTTCCAAGGTCGATGTGATCGCCGTCGGCACGCTACCTCTACATTTACCTACGGGATTAGTTTTAAACCTCAATAATTGTTATTTAGTGCCAAGTTTGAGCATGAACATTGTATCTGGATCTCGTTTGATGTGATATGGCTACTCATTTAAATCCGAGAATAATGGTTGTTCTATTTATATGAGAGATATGTTTTATGGTCATGCCCCGATGGTCAATGGTTTATTCTTAATGAATCTCGAACATAATACTACACATATTCATAGTGTGAATACCAAAAGATGTAAAGTTGATAACGATAGTCCCACATATTTGTGGCACTGCCGCCTTGGTCACATTGGTGTCAAGCGCATGAAGAAGCTCCATGCTGATGGACTTTTAGAGTCTCTCGATTATGAATCATTTGACACATGCGAACCATGCCTCATGGGCAAGATGACCAAGACTCCATTCTCCGGAACAATGGAGCGAGCAACCAACTTGTTGGAAATCATACATACCGATGTGTGTGGTCCAATGAGCGTTGAGGCTCGTGGAGGATATCGTTATGTTCTCACTCTCACTGATGACTTGAGTAGATATGGGTATGTCTACTTGATGAAACACAAATCTGAGACCTTTGAAAAGTTCAAAGAATTCCAGAATGAAGTAGAGAATCAACGTGACCGAAAGATAAAATTCTTACGATCGGATCGTGGAGGAGAATATTTAAGTCACGAATTTGGTACACACTTAAGAAAATGTGGAATCGTTTCACAACTCATGCCGCCTGGAACGCCTCAGTGTAACGGTGTGTCCGAACATCGTAATCGCACTCTATTAGATATGGTGCGATCTATGATGTCTCTTACCAATTTACCGCTATCATTTTGGGGATACGCTCTAGAGACAGCTACATTCACTTTAAATAGGGCACCGTCTAGATCCGTTGAGACGACACCGTGTGAATTATGGTTTGGAAAGAAACCTAAGCTGTCGTTTCTAAAACTTTGGGGATGCGATGCTTATGTCAAGAAACTTCAACCTGAAAAGCTCGAACCCAAGTCGGAAAAATGCGTCTTCATAGGATACCCTAAAGAAACCATTGGGTATACCTTCTACTTGAGATCCGAGGGCAAGATCTTTGTTGCCAAGAACGGATCCTTTCTGGAAAAAGAGTTTCTCTCGAAAGAAGTAAGTGGGAGGAAAGTAGAACTCGATGAAGTACTACCTCTTGAACAGGATAGTAGTGCAGCTCAGGAAAATGTTCCTGTGATGCCTACTCCAACTGGAGAGGAAATT
This sequence comes from Triticum aestivum, assembly GCF_018294505.1. Lineage (NCBI taxonomy): Eukaryota > Viridiplantae > Streptophyta > Magnoliopsida > Poales > Poaceae > Triticum > Triticum aestivum. The sequence goes on from NC_057795.1 coordinate 578,111,201, forward strand.
AATGATGATGATCAAGGTACTTCTGATCAAGTTGCTACTGAACTTCGTAGGTCCACAAGGACACGTTCCGCACCAGAGTGGTACGGCAACCCTATCCTGGAAATCATGTTGTTAGACAACGGTGAACCTTCGAACTATGAAGAAGTGATGGCGGGCCCAAATTCCAACAAATGGCTTGAAGCCATGAAATCCGAGATAGAATCCATGTATGAAAACAAAGTATGGACTTTGACTAACTTGCCCGATGACCGGCGAGCGATAGAAAACAAATGGATCTTTAAGAAGAAGACGGACGCGGATGGCAATGTCACCATCTATAAAGCTCGACTTGTCGCTAAGGGATATCGGCAAGTTCAAGGGATTGACTACGATGAGACTTTCTCTCCCGTAGCGAAGCTTAAGTCTGTCTGAATCATGTTAGCAATTGCCGCATACTATGATTATGAGATATGGCAGATGGACGTCAAAACGGCATTCCTTAACGGGCATCTTAAGGAAGAACTGTATATGATGCAGCTGGAGGGTTTTGTCGACCTAAGAATGCTAACAAAGTATGCAAGCTGCAACGATCCATTTATGGGCTGGTGCAAGCATCTCGGAGTTGGAACATTCGCTTTGATGAGATGATCAAAGCATTTGGGTTTATGCAGACTTACGGAGAAGCCTGCGTGTACAAGAAAGTGAGTGGGAGCTCTGTAGCATTTCTCATATTATCTGTAGATGACATACTCTTGATGGGAAATGAGATAGAATTCTTGGACAGCATTAAGGCCTACTTGAATAAGTGTTTTTCGATGAAGGACCTTGGAGAAGCTGCTTATATATTAGGCATCAAGATCTATAGAGATAGATCGAGACGCCTCATAGGTCTTTCACAAAGCACATACCTTGATAAGATTTTGAAGAAGTTCAAAATGGATCAGTCTAAGAAGGGGTTCTTGCCTGTATTGCAAGGTGTGAGATTGAGCTCGGCTCAATGCCCGACCACGGCAAAAGATAAAGAAGAGATGAGTGTCATCCCCTATGCTTCAGCCATAGGATCTATTATGTATGCCATGCTGTGTACCAGACCTGATGTAAACCTTGCCATAAGTTTGGTAGGAAGATACCAAAGTAATCCCGACAAGGAACACTGGACAACGGTCAAGAATATCCTAAAGTACCTGAAAAGGACAAAGGACATGTTTCTCGTTTATGGAGGTGACGAAGAGCTCGCCGTAAAGGGTTACGTCGACGCTAGCTTCGACACAGATCTGGATGACTCTAAGTCACAAACCGGATACGTGTATATGTTGAATGGTGGAGCAGTAAGCTGGTGCAGCTGCAAGCAGAGCGTCGTGCCGGGATCTACATGTGAAGCAGAGTACATGGCAGCCTCGGAGGCAGCGCATGAAGCTATTTGGGTGAAGGAGTTCATCACCGACCTAGGAGTCATGCCCAATGCGTCGGGGCCGATCAAACTCTTCCGTGACAACACTGGAGCTATTGCCCTTGCCAAGGAGCCCAGGTTTCACAAGAAGACCAGGCACATCAAGCGTCGTTTCAACTCCATCCGTGAAAATGTTCAAGATGGAGACATAGATATTTGCAAAGTACATACGGATCTGAATGTCACAGATCTGTTGACTAAACCTCTCTCGCGAGCAAAACATGATCAACACCAGAACTCTATGGGTGTTCGATTCATCACAATGTAACTAGATTATTGACTCTAGTGCAAGTGGGAGACTGTTGGAAATATGCCCTAGAGGCAATAATAAAAGCATTATTATTATATTTCCTTGTTCATGATAATTGTCTTTTATTCATGCTATAATTGTATTATCCGGAAATCGTAATACATGTGTGAATACATAGACCACAATACGTCCCTGGTGAGCCTCTAGTTGACTAGCTCGTTGGTCAACAGATAGTCATGGTTTCCTGACTATGGACATTGGATGTCATTGACAACGGGATCACATCATTAGGAGAATGATGTGATGGACAAGACCCTATCCTAAGCATAGCACAAGATCGTGTAGTTCGTTTTGCTAGACTTTTTTTCAATGTCAAGTATCTCTTCCTTAGACCATGAGATCATGTAACTCCCGGATACCGTAGGAGTGCTTTGGGTGTACCAAACGTCACAACGTAACTGGGTGACTATAAAGGTACTCTACAGGTATCTCCGAAAGTGTCTGTTGGGTTGACACGGATCGAGACTCGGATTTGTCACTCCGTATGACGGAGAGGTATCTCTGGGCCCACTCGGTAATGCATCATCATAATGAGCTCAAAGTGACCAAGTGCTTGGTCACGGGATCATGCATTACGGTACGAGTAAAGTGACTTGCCGGTAACGAGACTGAACGAGGTACTGGGATACCGACGATCGAGTCTCGGGCATGTAACGTACCGATTGACAAAGGGAATAGTATACGGGGTTGCTTGAATCCTCGACATCGTGGTTCATTCGATGACATCATCGAGGAGCATGTGGGAACCAACATGGGTATCCAGATCCCGCTGTTGGTTATTGACCTGAGAGCGTCTCGGTCATGTCTGCATGTCTCCCGAACCCGTAGGGTCTACACACTTAAGGTTCGGTGACGCTAGGGTTATTAGGAAGACTTGTATGTGATTACCGAATGTTGTTCGGAGTCCCGGATGAGATCCCGGACGTCACGAGGAGTTCCGGAAGGGTCCGGAGGTAAAAATTTATATATGGGAAGTTGTCAAACGGACACCGGAAAGTTTCGGGGGCATATCGGTATTGTACCGGGGCCACCGGAAGGGTTCCGGGGGTCCACCGGGAGGGGCCACCCCTCCCGGGGGGCCACATGGGCTGCGTGAGGCAGGAGCCATCCCCTGGAGTGCTGGGCGCGCCCCCCCTTGGGCCCATGCGCCTAGGGTTGGGGGGGAACCCTAGAGGGGGCGCCCCCCTTTGCTTGGGGGGCAAGTCCCCCCTCCCTGGCCGCCGCCCCCCCTCTAGATCCCATCTAGAGGGGCCGGTCCCCCTTGCCCCTTCCCCTATAAATAGAGGGGTGAGGGGAGGGCTGCACACCCAAGCCAAGGCGCAGCCCCTCCCCTCCCCAAGACCTCTCCTTCTCCGTCACGAGCTTGGCGAAGCCCTGTCAGAGTGCTGCTTCTCCACCAACACCACGCCGTCGTGCTGCCGGTGGAGCTGTCTTCCTCAACCTCTCCTTCCTCCTTGCTGGATCAAGACGGAGGAGACGTCGCCCGTACCGTACGTGTGTTGAACGCGGAGGTGCTGTCCGTTTAGCACTTGGTCATCGGTGATCTGAATCACGTCGAGTACGACTCCATCATCACCGCTCCATCGAACGCTTCCGTACGCGATCTACAAGTGGTATGTAGATGCAAACTCACTCCCTTGACTCGTTGCTTAGATGAACTCATAGATGGATCTTGGTGAAACCGTAGGAAAAATTTTAATTTTCTGCAACGTTCCCCAACACTGGATACCCATGTTGGCTCCCACATGCTCCTCGATGATCTCATCGGATGAACCACGATGTCGAGGATTCAAGCAACCCCGTATACAATTCCCTTTGTCAATCGGTACTTTACTTGCCCGAGATTCGATCGTCGGTATCCCAATACCTCATTCAATGTCGTTACCGGCAAGTCACTTTACTCGTTCTGTAATGCATGATCCCGTGACCAGACACTTGGTCACTTTGAGCTCATTATGATGATGCATTACCGAGTGGGCCCAGAGATACCTCTCTATCATACGGAGTGACAAATCCCAGTCTCGATCCGTGTCAACCCAATAGACACTTTCGGAGATACCCGTAGTATACCTTTATAGTCACCCAGTTACATTGTGACGTTTGGTACACCCAAAGCACTCCTACGGTATCCGGGAGTTACACGATCTCATGGTCTAAGGAAAAGATACTTGACATTGGAAAAGTTCTAGCAAAACGAACTAGACGATCTTGTGCTATGCTTTAGGATTGGGTCTTGTCCATCACATCATTCTCCTAATGATGTGATCCCGTTATCAATGACATCCAATGTCCATAGTCAGGAAACCATGACTATCTGTTGATCAACGAGCTAGTCAACTAGAGGCTCACTAGGGACATGTTGTGGTCTATGTATTCACACATGTATTACGATTTCCGGATAATACAATTATAGCATGAATAAAAGACAATTATCATGAACAAGGAAATATAATAATAATCCTTTTATTATTGCCTCTAGGGCATATTTCCAACAGTCTCCCACTTGCACTAGAGTCAATAATCTAGTTACATTGTGATGAATCAAACACCCATAGAGTTCTGGTGTTGATCATGTTTTGCTTGCGGAAGAGCTTTAGTCAATGGATCTGCGACATTCAGATCCGTATGTACTTCGCAAATATCTATGTCTCCATCTTGAACATTTTCACGGATGGAGTTGAAATGACGCTTGATGTGCCTAGTCTTCTTGTGAAACCTGGGTTCCTTGGCAAGGGCAATAGCTCTAGTGTTGTCACAGAAGAGAGTGATTGGCCCCGACGCATTGGGTATGACTCCTAGGTCGGTGATGAACTCCTTCATCCATATTGCTTCATGCGCTGCCTCCGAGGCTGCCATGTACTCTGCTTCTCATGTAGATCCCGCCAAGACGCTCTGCTTGCAACTACACCAGCTTACTGCTCCACGATTCAAGATATACACATATCCGGTTTGTGACTTAGAGTCATCCAGATCTGTGTTGAAGCTAGCGTCGACGTAACCCTTTACGACGAGCTCTTCGTCACCTCCATAGACAAGAAACATGTCCTTTGTCCTTTTCAGGTACTTCAGGATATTCTTGACTGTTGTCTAGTGTTCCTTGCCGGGATTACTATGGTACCTTCCTACCAAACTTACAGCAAGGTTTACATCAGGTCTGGTACACAACATGGCATACATAATAGATCCTATGGCTGATGCATAGGGGATGACACTCATCTCTTCTTTATCTTCTGCCGTGGTCGGGCATTGAGCCGAGCTCAATCTCACACCTTGCAACACAGGAAAGAACCCTTTCTTGGACTGATCCATATTTAACTTCTTCAATATCTTATCAAGGTATGTGCTTTGTGAAAGACCTATGAGGCGTCTCGATCTATCCCTATAGATCTTGATGCCTAATATGTAAGCAGCTTCTCCAAGGTCCTTCATTGAAAATCACTTACTCAAGTAGGCCTTAATGTTGTCCAAAAGTTCTATATCATTTCCCATCAAAAGTATGTCATCTACATATAATATGAGAAATGCTACAGAGCTCCCACTCACTTTCTTGTAAAGCAGGCTTCTCCATAAGTCTGCATAAACCCAAACGCTTTGATCATCTCATCAAAGCGAATGTTCCAACTCCGAGATGCTTGCACCAGCCCATAAATGGATCGCTGGAGCTTGCATACCTTGTTAGCATTCTTAGGATCGACAAAACCCTCTGGCTGCATCATATACAGTTCTTCCTTAAGATAGCTGAGGGAGTCCTGGATTAGGGGGTGTCCGGATGGCCGGACTATGACCTTTGGCCGGACTCCCGGACTATGAAGATACAAGATTGAAGACTTCGTCCCGTGTCCGGATAGGACTTTCCTTGGCATGGAAGGCAAGCTTGGCGATATGATATGAAGATCTCCTCCCATTGTAACCGACTCTATGTAACCCTAGCCCTCTCCTGTGTCTATATAAACCGGAGAGTTTTAGTCCATAGGACGAACAACACTCATACCATAGGCTAGCTTCTAGGGTTTAGCCTCTCTGATCTTGTGGTAGATCAACTCTTGTACTACCTATATCATCAATATTAATCAAGCAGGAGTAGGGTTTTACCTCCATCGAGAGGGCCCGAACCTGGGTAAAAACATTGTGCCCCCTGTCTCCTGTTACCATCCGCCTAGACGCACAGTTCGGGACCCCCTACCCAAGATCCGCCAGTTTTGACACCTCATAATGGGAAAATTAAGCTTACCGCACTGGCTTGGCGCCTCGCGCAGAATCCGCGATCCTCGGTGATGGGAGGGTGGACCTCGGAGCTCTTGAAAAGCACTTTCCAGGCATCTTTGTGCATTGTATCAAAGAGCCTGGACAAAGTTTGGTGTTGAGCCGGGTCGAATTCCCACAGATTAAAGGCCCGTCGTTGACACGAGAGGATCCGGCGGAAAAGCATGACCTGGACTACGGTGACAAGTTTGACCTTCCTGTCTATCAGATCTTTGACACAGGTTTGAAGCCGGTCACCTCTGCCGCACTACCCCATGACAGGCCCGTCTCTTTCCAAGATGTGAGCCGTGTGGGGATGCCAAATCGAAATTCGGGGGCCACTGCCCATTCAGGGTCACGCGGTCGGTGATATAGAACCACCCCGACTGCCACCCTTTGATGGTCTCTATGAAGGCGCCCTCAAGCCATGTAACATTGGCTATCTTGCCCACCATGGTGCCTCCGCACTCCGCTTGACGTCCGCTCACGACCTTCGGCTTGACGCTGAAGATCTTCAGCCATAGGCCAAAGTGAGGCTGGATGCGGAGGAAGGCCTCGCACACGGCGATAAACGCCGAGATGTTGAGGATGAAGTTTGGGGCTAGATCGTGGAAATCCAGGCCATAGTAGAACATGAGCCCCCGGACGAACGGGTGAAGAGGAAAGCCCAGTCCGTAGAGGAAATGGGGGAGAAACACGACCCTCTCATGGGGCCTAGGGGTGGGGATGAGTTGCCCCTCATCTGGAAGTCGGTGCGCAATGTCGTCAGACAAGTATCCGGCCTTCCTCAACTTTTTGATTTGCCCCTCCGTGACGGAGGAGGCCATCCATCTACCTCCCGCTCCGGACATGATTGGAGAAGGTTGAGGTGGTAAGTGCGGACTTGGGCGCTGGAGCTCGAGTGCGCAGGGATGGATAAGCAAAGGAGGAAGAAGGCGTAAATGGAAAGGGTGGATCCTTATCCCCTTATATGGGTAGCCAAAACTATAAGCCCCCCACCAGCCTAATAAAACTCTCTTATCTCCCAAGCGTCGCGGTTAATGGCGCAGTTGGGTTACCCACGCCCGTATTGATGAGAATCCCGGAATAAGGGGACGCGATCTCTGCTTTGACAAGACGTGCCAAGGAAACCGCCTCGCTAAACGCGCTGAGGTGGAACAGTAAAACGATTCGAATAAGGGCTTGGCATGGCATGATGTCACGCTGCATGATACGTCAGCAGATTAGATTTGTTCAGATATTATTCTCTCTATGGTGGTATGTGGAACTTATTTTGCAGAGCCGGACACTATCCTTGTGTTCAACATCTTCTATGAAGTATTCGGAGGAGGAACCCGCCTTGCAATGCCGAAGACAATTTGCGCGCCGGACTCGTCGTCATTGAAGCCTGGTTCAGGGGCTACTAAGGGAGTCCTAGATTAGGGGGTGTCCGGATGGCCGAACCATGACCTTTGGCCGGACTCCCGGACTATGAAGATACAAGATTGAAGACTTCGTCTCGTGTCCGGATAGGACTTTGCTTGGCGTGGAAGGCAAGCTTGGCGATATGATATGAAGATCTCCTCCCATTGTAACCGACTCTATGTAACCCTAGCCCTCTCCGGTGTCTATATAAACTGGAGAGTTTTAGTCCATAGGACGAACAACACTCATACCATAGGCTAGCTTCTAGGGTTTAGCCTCTCTGATCTCGTGGTAGATCAACTCTTGTACTACCTATATCATCAATATTAATCAAGCAGGAGTAGGGTTTTACCTCCATCGAGAGGGCCCGAACCTGGGTAAAAACATCGTGTCCCTTGTCTCCTGTTACCATCCGCCTAGACGCACAGTTCGGGACCCCCTACCCGAGATCCGCCGGTTTTGACACCGACAATAGCCGTTAAGTAATGCCGTTTTGACATCCATCTGCCATATCTCATAATCATAGTATGCGGCAATTGCTAACATGATTCGGACGGACTTCAGCTTCGCTACGGGAGAGAAAGTCTCATCATAGTCAACCCCTTGAACTTGCCGATAACCCTTAGCGACAAGTCGAGCTTTATGGATGGTAATATTACCATCCGCGTCCGTCTTCTTCTTAAAGATCATTTGTTTTCTATCGCTCGCCGGTCATCGGGCAAGTCTGTCAAAGTCCATACTTTGTTTTCATACATGGATTCTATCTCGGATTGCATGGCTTCAAGCCATTTGTTGGAATCTGGGCCCGCCATCGCTTCTTCATAGTTCAAAGGTTCACCGTTGTCTAACAACATGATTTCCAGGACAGGGTTGCCATACCACTCTGGCGTGGAACATGTCCTTGTGGACCTACAAAGTTCAGTAGCAACTTAATTCGAAGTACCTTGATCATCATCATTAATTTCCTCTCCAGTCAGTGTAGGCACCACAGGAACATTTTCCTGAGCTGCACTACTTTCTGGTTCAAGAGGTAGTACTTCATCGAGTTCTACTTTCGTCCCACTTACTCCTTTCGAGAGAAACTCTTTTTCCAGAAAGGATCCATTCTTGGCAACAAAGATCTTTCCTTCGGATCTAAGGTAGAAGGTATACCCAATGGTTTCCTTAGGGTATCCTATGAAGACGCATTTTTCCGACTTGGGTTCGAGCTTTTCAGGTTGAAGTTTCTTGACATAAGCATCGCATCCCCAAACTTTTAGAAACGACAGCTTAGGTTTCTTCCCAAACCATAATTCATACGGTGTCGTCTCAACGGATTTAGACGGAGCCCTATTTAAAGTGAATGTAGCTGTCTCTAGAGCGTATCCCCAAAATGATAGCGGTAAATCGGTAAGAGACATCATAGATCGCACCATATCCAATAGAGTGCGATTACAACGTTCGGACACACCATTACGCTGAGGTGTTCCAGGCGGCGTGAGTTGTGAAACGATTCCACATTTCCTTAAGTGCGTACCAAATTCGTGACTTAAATATTCTCCTCCACGATCTGATCGCAAGAACTTTCTCTTTCGGTCACGTTGATTCTCTACCTCATTCTCAAATTCCTTGAACTTTTCAAAGGTCTCAGACTTGTGTTTCATCAAGTAGACATACCCATATCTACTTAAGTCATCTGTGAGAGTGAGAACATAATGATATCATCCGCGAGCCTCAATGCTCATTGGACCACACACATCAGTATGTATGATTTCCAATAAGTTGGTTGCTCGCTCCATTGTTCCGGAGAATGCAGTCTTGGTCATTTTGCCCATGAGGCATGGTTCGCATGTGTCAAATGATTCATAATCGAGAGACTCTAAAAGTCCATCAGCATGGAGCTTCTTCATGCGCTTGACACCAATGTGACCAAGGCGGTAGTGCCACAAGTATGTGGGACTATCGTTATCAACTTTACATCTTTTGGTATTCACATTATGAATATGTGTAACATTACATTCGAGATTCATTAAGAATAAACCATTGACCATCGGGGCATGACCATAAAACATATCTCTCATATAAATAGAACAACCATTATTCTCGGATTTGAATGAGTAGCCATCTCGTATTAAACGAGATCCAGATATAATGTTCATGCTCAAACTTGGCACTAAATAACAATTATTGAGGTTTAAAACTAATCCCGTGGGTAAATGTAGAGGCAGCGTGCCGACGATGATCACATCGACCTTGGAACCATTTCCGACGCGCATCATCACCTTGTCCTTCGCCAGTCTCCGCTTATTCCGCAGCTCTTGTTGTGAGTTACAAATATGAGCAACGGCACCGGTATCAAATACCCAGGAGTTACTACGAGTACTGGTAAGGTACACATAAATTACATGTATATCACATATACCTTTAGTGTTGTCGGCCTTCTTGTCCGCTAAGTATTTGGGGCAGTTCTGCTTCCAGTGACCCTTCCCTTTGCAATAAAAGCACTCAGTCTCAGGCTTGGGTCCATTCTTTGACTTCTTCCCGGCAACTAGCTTACCGGGCGCGGCAACATCTTTGCCGTCCTTCTTGAAGTTCTTCTTACCCTTGCCCTTCTTGAACTTGGTGGTTTTATTGACCATCAACACTTGATGTTCTTTCTTGATTTCTACCTCTGCCGACTTCAGCATTGAAAATACTTCAGGAATAGTTTTCACCATCCCCTGCATATTGTAGTTCATCACAAAGCTCTTGTAGCTCGATGGGAGCGATTGAAGGATTCTGTCATTGACCACCTCGTCCGGGAGGTTAATGTCCAGCTGGGACAGGCGGTTGTGCAACCCAGACATTTTGAGTATGTGCTCACTGACAGAACTATTTTCCTCCATCTTACAACTATAGAACTTGTCAGAGACTTCATATCTCTCGACCCGGGCATGAGCTTGGAAAACCTTTTTCAGCTCCTCGAACATCTCATATGCTCCGTGTTGCTCAAAACGCTTTTGGAGCCCCGGTTCTAAGCTGTAAATCATGCCGCACTGAACGAGGGAGTAATCATCAGCACATGACTGCCAAGCGTTCATAATGTCTTGGTTCTCTGGGATGGGTGCTTCACCTAGCGGTCCTTCTAGGACATATGCTTTCTTGGCAGCTATGAGGATGATCCTCAGGTTCCGGACCCAGTCCGCATAGTTGCCGCCATCATCTTTCAGCTTGGTTTTCTCTAGGAACGCGTTGAAGTTCATGTTGACATGAGCGTTGGCCATTTGATCTACAAGACATATTTTGCAAAGATTTTAGACTAAGTTCATGATAATTAAGTTCATCTAATTAAATTATTTAATGAACTCCCACTCAGATTTGACATTCCTCTAGTCATCTAAGTGTTAAATGATCCGAGTTGACTAGGCCGTGTCCGATCATCACGTGAGACGGACTAGTCATCATCGGTGAACATCTCCATGTTGATCGTATCTTCCATACGACTCATGTTCGACCTTTCGGTCTCTGTGTTCCGATGCCATGTCTGTACATGCTAGGCTCATCAAGTTAACCTAAGTGTTTTGCATGTGTAAACTGTCTTACACCCGTTGTATGTGAACGTAGGAATCTATCACACCCGATCATCACGTGGTGCTTCGAAACGACGAACTTTAGCAACGGCGCACAGTTAGGGGGAACACTTTCTTGAAATTATTATGAGGGATCATCTTATTTACTACTGTCGTTCTAAGTAAACAAGATGCAAAAACATGATAAACATCACATGCAATCAAATAATAGTGACATGATATGGCCAATATCATATAACTCCTTTGATCTCCATCTTCGGGGCTCCATGATCATCTTCGTCACCGGCATGACACCATGATCTCCATCATCATGATCTCCATCATCGTATCTCCATGAAGTTGCTCGCCAATTATTACTTCTACTACTATGGCTAACGGTTTAGCAATAAAGTAAAGTAATTACATGCGTTAAATCATTGACACGCAGGTCATACAATAATTAAGACAACTCCTATGGCTCCTGCCGGTTGTCATACTCATCGACGTGCAAGTCGTGATTCCTATTACAAGAACATGATCTCATACATCACAATATATCATTCATCATTCATCACAACTTTTGGCCATATCACATCACAAAGCAATTGCTGCAAAAACAAGTTAGACATCCTCTAATTGTTGTTGCATCTTTTACGTGGCTGCAATAGGGTTCTAGCAAGAACATTTTCTTACCTACGAATAACCACAACGTGATTTGTCAACTTCTATTTACCCTTCATAAGGACCCTTTTCATCGAATCCGCTCCAACTAAAGTGGGAGAGACAGACACCCGCTAGCCACCTTATGCAACTAGTGCATGTCAGTCGGTGGAACCTGTCTCACGTAAGCGTACGTGTAAGGTCAGTCCGGGCCGCTTCATCCCACAATACCGCTGAAGCAAAATAAGACTAGTAGTGGCAAGAAAGTTGACAACATCTACGCCCACAACAGATTTGTGTTCTACTCGTGCAATAGAGAACTACGCATAGACCTAGCTCATGATGCCACTGTTGGGGAACGTTGCATAAAATAAAAAAATTCCTACGTTCACCAAGATCAATCTATGAGTTCATCTAGCAACGAGAGAGAGGAGTGCATCTACATACCCTTGTAGATCGCGAGCGGAAGCGTTCAAGAGAACGGGGTTGAGGGAGTCGTACTCGCCGTGATCCAAATCACCGGAGATCCTAGCGCCAAACGGAAGGCACCTCCGCGTTCAACACACGTACGGTCAGCTTGACGTCTCCTCCTTCTTGATCCAGCAAGGGGGAAGGAGAGGTTGATGAAGATCCAGCGGCACGACGGCGTGGTGGTGGATGCAGCAGGGATCCGGCAGGGCTTCGCCAAGCGACTATGGGAGGAAGAGGTGTAGCAAGGGGGGAAGGGAGGCGCCAGGTGTCAGGGTGCGGCTGCCCTCCCACCCCCCTCTTTATATAGGGACCCCAGGGGGGGCGCCGGCCCTAGGAGATGGGATCTCCTGGGGGGGGCAGCCAAGGGGCGAAACTTGCCCCCCAAGGCAAGTGGAGGCGCCCCCTCCCCTAGGGTTCCCAACCCTAGGCGCATAGGGGGGCCCAGGGGGGGCGCACCAGCCCACCAGGGGCTGGTTCCCCTCTCACTTCAGCCCATTGGGCCCTCCGGGATAGGTGGCCCCACCCGGTGGACCCCCGGGACCCTTCCGGTGGTCCCGGTACAATACCGGCGAACCCCGAAACTTTCTCGATGGCCGAAACTCGACTTCCCATATATAATTCTTTACCTCTGGACCATTCCAGAACTCCTCGTGACGTCCGGGATCTCATCCGGGACTCCGAACAACTTTCGGTTTGCTGCATACTCATATCTCTACAACCCTAGCGTCACTGAACCTTAAGTGTGTAGACCCTACGGGTTCGGGAGACACGCAGACATGACCGAGACTGCTCTCTGGTCAATAACCAACAACGGGATCTAGATACCCATGTTGGCTCCCACATGCTCCTCGATGATCTCATTGGATGAACCACGATGTCGAGGATTCAAGCAACCCCGTATACAATTCCCTTTGTCAATCGGTACGTTACTTGCCCGAGATTCGATCATCGGTATCCCAATACCTCGTTCAATCTCGTTACCGGCAAGTCACTTTACTCATACCATAATGCATGATCCCGTGACCAGACACTTGGTCACTTTGAGCTCATTATGATGATGCATTACCGAGTGGGCCCAGAGATACCTCTCTGTCATACGAAGTGACAAATCCCAGTCTCGATCCGTGTCAACCCAACATACACTTTCGGAGATACCTGTAGTATACCTTTATAGTCACCCAGTTACGTTGTGACGTTTGGTACACCCAAAGCACTCCTACGGTATCCAGGAGTTACACGATCTCATGGTCTAAGGAAAAGATACTTGACATTGGAAAAGCTCTAGCAAAACGAACTACACGATCTTCTGCTATGCTTTAGGATTGGGTCTTGTCCATCACATCATTCTCCTAATGATGTGATCCCGTTATCAATGACATCCAATGTCCATAGTCAGGAAACCATGACTATCTGTTGATCAACGAGCTAGTCAACTAGAGGCTCACTAGGGACATGTTGTGGTCTATGTATTCACACGTGTATTACGATTTCCGGATAATACAATTATAGCATGAATAAAAGACAATTATCATGAACAAGGCAATATAATAATAATCCTTTTATTATTGCCTCTAGGGCACATTTCCAACAAGATCTTCTAGGACTCAGATGATGACGAGGAAAATTATGAGACACAAGGTGACGTACACTGTCAAGGTCCACAGTCAAGGGGGTGCTAGTAAGTGCTTAGATGTGCTTAGGCTGGTCGTAATGGCGAGTATCATATACTAGTATCATGCATATGATACTAGTGTATGATACTGAAAGTGCTAGTTGTCGACTAGAGGGGGGTGAATAGGCGATTTTTCTGAAAGTCTTCAAAACATGGAAGTTTCGAAGACAAACAATGGAAACAACCTAATTGATATGCGGCGGAAGATAAACTACAACAAGCAAGCCATAATCAAATATGCAATAGCATTAACGTTCGAAGATTAATAGCAGCTAGGTAGTAGGATCAGGATGGAAGATAGTATGAAGCCAATCAACAATAGTAGTCAAGCAATGAAGTCAATCAGATAAGACGATAAGCAATGACTTCACGAAGACAAATTCAAGTAAAAGAGGGAAGAGATAGAACCAGTTGCTTGTTGAAGACACATGATTTGTTGGACCAGTTCCAGTTGCTGTGACAACTGTACGTCTGGTTAGGGAGGCTGAGATTCAACTCAGAAGACCGTGTCTTCACCTTATTCCCCTTGAGCTAAGGTCACTTAGTCCTCGCCCAATCACTCTGGTAAGTCTTCAAGGTAGACTTCCAAACCTTCACAGACTTTGTTCACCCGGCAATCCACAATGACTCTTGGATGCTCAGAACGCGACGCCTAACCGGTTGGAGGATACACAGTCCTCAAGTGTAATAAGTCTTCAGGTCACACAGACAGAAAGGCTTCAATGATGCCTAACACTCTTTGGCTCTGGGTGTTTGGGCTTTGTCCTCACAAGGATTTCTCTCTCTCAAATGCTTCGAGGTGGGTTTCTCTCAAACGACAAAAGCCGTATATTAACTCTGAGCAACCACCAATTTATGGTGTAGGGGGTGGGCTATTTATAGCCACTAGGCAACCTGACCTGATTTGTCCGAAATGACCCTGGGTCACTAAGGAACTGACACGTGTTCCAATGGTCAGATTTCAAACACACACGGCAACTTTACTTGGGCTACAAGCAAAGCTTACTCATCCAACTCTGGATAAGATTTGCTCTCATTGTCTTCGCTCGAAGACATAGGATTTGGGTTGAGCATCACTTCAGTCACTCTGACTTAGTTCACTTGGACCCCACTTAACAGTACGGTGGTTCCTATGACTCAACAAAGAAGAAAAGGAAACAACGAAACCACACAGTCTTCGTGCTCCATAGTCTTCACGCAATGTCTTCTCATGTCACAGTCTTCAATATGAATATCTTCTCATACCACCATTGTCGTTAATGTCTTCATACATTTTAGGGGTCATCTCCGGTAGGTAAACCGAATCAATGAGGGACACTACCTGCGTTATCCTGCAATTCTCACAAACGCATTATTCCCTCAACCAACTTTGTCGTCAATACTCCAAAACCAACTAGGGGTGGCACTAGATGCACTTACAATCTCCCCCTTTTTGGTGATTGATGACAAACTGGTTGAAGTTTTCAACGGGGATAAAGTATGTGAAATTGTAAAGGATAGGAATTTGTCTTCATAAGTAGCAAGGGCTCCCCCTGAAGATGTGCATATAAATAATTTTGCTTTTGGAATGCAAATGCACATGGCAGGTTGTACTTGTGGAGATCCACTTCAACTTATGAAGATAATTCATCATGCATGAAATGATATAGCATATAGGATGACATGCATAATGAAAAATGGACGTCTGCTGGATGATTTAAGTGCGGAAGTTATCACCGCACGTGGAAATGCAAATAAATAGCAGACGACCATCAAGTTTAAGTGTTACAACTCAGAGAACCAAATGTTTGAAAATGCAAGAGTTGTAAGCACGAGGCAAAATATAACGCAACCGCCCATTTAAACCCGCTTGAAGACTATCAACTCATACGCTTCTCCCCCTTTTGTCAGTAATGACCAAAAAGGTTTGAAGACATAGAGCATCTACTCGTCTTCTTGATGAGTAGGTGAAGCAGCAGGGTTGTCGTCGTTGGGTGGCGGTGCAGATGAACTTGGTGCAGTGTCAATGCGCAGAGTAGTAGTTGGAGGTGGTGAAGTAGCATCATCTTCAACATTGATCACTCTGGCATTTACCGTTGCCGCGGAGGAAGAATATTCAGAGTCTTCAAGAGATGGAGTTCTTCGTAAGATAGCATTCCATGGAGGAGTGGAGTCAAACTGAAATCTTTCATTAAAGCCATCGTCTTGAAGATCCGCTTCAGCACTAAGCAGGGTCAAACTCTTCCATGATCGCCGGCAAGTTTCATGAGCAACAAAGGCATTCTTAGTGGCAAGGTTGCGAATGCGATTGACATCCACCAAGAGGCTTTGCATCTGTCTCTTGAGCAAAAAGTGATGTTTATCCTATTTCTGATGAAGGGCCACAAGAAGTTCTCGATCATTGAGAATGCGAGAACGCTTCCGAGGCCTTTGGGCAATGGTGCTTTCAGTGGCTTCAGTAGGTGCTCGATGAGGCAGACGAGTATTTCCAGCCAATGGATAGATTTGTGTAGCTGCTTGAACACCTTCAATGGGTTGAGTGAAGCTTTGGTGCTCGGCATTCTGAAGACAAAGAGGCTTCTTGGCTGGGTCAGGATATATAGCTTCAACTTACATATCAACCTCAGGTAGAAAAATCACATGATTGCGAGCAGAAGGTTGATAGTTGACAGTAGAGTGTCGCTTTATGAGGCGCATGACCCATGGAGCATAAAACTTCAGACCAAAGAGATCAGAGCCGGAGGCAGCAAGTTGTCTGATAAAGAAATCTTGTGCATTGAAGCTGATGCCATTGAAAATGTAGAAGACCAAAGTCTTCATAGCTCCTTCAAGCTTTGCCGCTGATGTATGTCCTTTGATAGGCCATAGAGTCCGCCTGATGATGTGATATATGGTGCGTGGCAGATACTCAAGGTCTTCAACAAAGAACTCAGTTGGATATTCAGCGTCACGGGGCAAAGGCTTCATCATGCTCAGCATCTGACTCATATTGGGTTCAGGCCTATGAAAGATGCTTTCCAGGGCATTGCGATGATGTTGACAGCCAGGTTCATAGAGTTCTCCAGGAGTGGACATGCCTGTAAGCTCGATGATATCCATAGCTTTGGCTTCATGATGAATGTTTCCGGTCATCCACTCGAGAACCCAAGTCTTCGTATCTCTGTTGTAGCCGCGAATGTGCATTGTGGCATAGAATTGAAGCAATAGTTCTTCATTCCAGTGTTCTTTATCTGTGACAAAACTGAGCAGCCCAGCATCACGAAAGCAGTCAAGTGCTTCTTCTAAGCAAGGGAGTCCAGTAATGGCTTCAGTGTCGAGGCGCATATGAGGGAAGATGCGCCCTTGATCATACAGAACACAAGAGTAATAGCTTCGCTGCTGATGGCTCCAGAACTGATCTGATGATATTCTTGGCTTCGTGTAGGGGTTCTTTGAGCTGTCAAAGAATGTGTTGTGGCTCTTGAAGCCATTTGCATTGAAAGACCCGACAGCGGTGGCAATACCAAGAAACCTTGGCAGTCTTGGCTTGGGCTTCTGGACTTGAGGCCTATGCTCAACATGATAGTCAAATTGAGGACCAGAGAAATTAGGCGGAGGGACCAGAATGGGCCATCTGACTATTGTTAGCTCTCTGTGGTGATATGCCCGCTCAATTGTATAGGGCCTTGGTGGCGGAACAGGAGCAGTTGCAGCAACTGAGGCTTCAGGCTGCACAACAGGTGCTTCAGAAGCAGTAGCCTCACTAGCTTCAGGTGCAGTGGCCGCATTAGCTTCAGGCACACTGGTTGTTGCAAGCTCCATGTTAGCTTCAGCCATGACAATGTCATCGGCTTCACTTGCGTTGGTTGTGGCAGCTTCAGAATTTTCAACCTCCACTTGAGGAGCTGGAGGGTCAGGCATTGACACGTTCATTTCATGAACTATTTCTTCAGGAATGGGGGGAGTAGAGACACGTTCTTCTTGACGTTCTTCATCGGCTGATGCAGCCGGATTGTCTTCAGCAGCAGGTGTTTCAGACGCAGAGACATTCACAGCAGGAGTGGCTTCTGAAAACACTTGACGTGCGACAGGTTGATGATGCACTTCTCCTTCTGGAACGCTCGGAAGAGGATCTTGAGGCCTTGGTCCTTTGCGAAGCCTTTGAAGTACTAGCGACGCTTTTGGAGATGGAGTGGGCAGGCCCTCATCCTCTTCAGCTTGTACGGATGTTGTGACTTGTTGTTGTTGGGGAGTGTTGGGGGAGTCTTGTTCTTGCGGGCGATCAGCCCATGAATCATCCTGTGCAATTGGCGTCAAAGGACGACCAATGCTGATGAGTTCGCTGTTCGTACGAACAGTCGATGATACCACATTGTATTCGATCTGAGGAAGAACTTCATCATCTTCAACATTGTCATGATGACCAATGTCTTCAACAGCGGTGGGTTCAGCTGCTAGAATATCTTCAGCTTCAGGAGCCTCTGTGGAAGCAGGCTCATGAACAGTCATGTGAAGTTCTTGGGATGCAGATGCAGGATGAATCACTGAGATGGGTTCAACAAAAAGGGGCTCTGTGGGAGCAGCCCGATTCTTCTTGGTCTTGCGCTTCTTCTTGGAGGGAGCAGCATCAGAGGCTTCGGTATTCTTCCTCTTTCTGGCCTTTGCCTCGGCAGTCCTCGTTTTCTTCTGTTCTGAAGCGGTTGTGGTGACCTTTGGCTTCGAGCTAGTCATGCTACTTGGGAAGATAATGCGTGGAGCTTCTTGGCTTGAAGGCGCAGGCTGATCAGCAGGAAGCTTCTTCTTTTTCTTTGCTGCCATCCTGGGGTCAATGCCAGGATGGCCAAGTGACTTGCGCTTCTCAGCCTCATTGTAGGCGAGCACACACTTATCAGCCAAACTCTTCATGCGCTCACGAGAACCTTGAGCTTCTTGGCGCTTCTTCAGAAAAGCTTCTTTAAGCTCATGCATCATGACCTTGAAGTTCCGGATGTCTTGAACACTTAGCTTGGCCACATGCTTCTTGAATTGAGCTTTCTCATAATCAATCTTGTTCTTGATCTCAACGATTCACTGAGCGAGAGCCAGCTTAGAAGCAATGGCGCCATTGAAAGAGACGCTGAGGCCAATTGGAAGCTGTAAATCTTCAAAGCTGACATTTGGGGTGTCGAACCACTCATCAATGAAATTGTGGATGATGGCCACATCAAAGAGAGGCAAGTTGTTGAAGATTTCTGCTTCTTCCTTGCTCTTTATCAGCTGCTCAAGAGCATCATCCGCAAGATCTTCATCACTTGATAGATCAATGGGTTCTTCACGCAAAATAGCAGCAGAAGTCAGAGCTTGAGCAGTAAGCCTGACAAGTTGTCTTTTCTTCTTCGTCTTCTTGGAGATACGAAATTGATCTTCAGACTGCACACTGGCTTCAGGAGGTGCAGTGGCCAATGGCTTCACACGAGAAGCTTTTGGAGGTGCGGCTGATGATGTAACCTTAACCTTCTTTGGCTTCTTCAGCCTTGGAGTAGAAGCAGGGGCTTCATCAGAATCAGCATCATTGTTGGGATGATCCACTCTGGCACCATGAACCAAGACGTAGGAGATGAGACCATCAAGGTTTGCAAAGGGGCCAATTCTATTCTCTTCAGCTTCACGTGTCCCATCCTCACGGGGAGCAGAGGGACCAGGATTGAAGTCTAATCCCCATGACTTCTTGTTTTCCTTTGCTGAAGACATAGCAAACTGGAAGTTGCGCTTGAAGAGATTGTTGTCGCGACACCAGAGCAATGATGATGGGTCGGCTTCTTCAGGCTGTGGCCCACGGACCATGCAAGGACAGAATTCTTGCGCAATGGCTTCAGCTCTGTTCTTGGGGGGAAGGCCTCGATAGAGAATATCACCCCAAGGGCTCTTGATAGCATATTTCTCTGCGTACTCCTGGGTGACGAACTTGTACTTGTACCACTGTTCAGCCCAATAGCGTCGAATCCATTGGATTCGAGTCTTGTGTTGGTTGTAATCTTCTTCAGGATCTGTTTTATACATTTCTACCAGATCCTCAGGCAGATCCTTCGAAGTTCCCCCACGACGCTGTCTGCCACCCTTCCTTGCTGATTTTTCTGCAGCCATGAACTTCAAGATGAATGGCTTCAATACGTTCAGAGGCTTCAGAGATTTACGCTTGCTGGTCAAGCAGGAACTGGCTTCAGGAGAATTGATATGATGCTGTAAGTATTCTGCAAACGAATGCAGACTATGAGAACCAAGGGATTCTCCCACGGACATGTACCTGTGACAGCATTAGAGATGCGAGGGAAGGGGAAGAGGTCATATGCATTCTCAGAAGATTTTGAAGATAAATCAGTTTGAAGACATTGACCTCATGATGCGAAGACATTCACTTATATGTGGTGAGTTGGTTCCTGATTTGTACCAATCCGTGAATAAGTACAAGTGAGGAATCAAACTAGATAGGAAATCTAAGTGAATAGACTAGGCATTATGAGATGCAGATAGATCTAGCATTGAGTAGGCAGAAACCACTTTCGGTAAGTAGGATGAATCTATGAAGATCAAAAAGGTGGTAAAAATAGAGTTATAATTACCGCACGACGAACTGCTAGATGGGAAGAATGAGAGACCGAGCAGTTCAGTCCACCGTGCCCTAACTTGGCGACGGAGGACACCTACGGCGACGGCGGAGAGGACGATGTCCGCGGCCGGCGTGAGGACGGCGTCGGAGAAGTCGCGACGGCTAAGCGCTTCGTCGCCGGCGTTGTCGCGAGCTAGCGGTGGCGCTAGGGTTTTGACGGAGGTGGAGAGGTGGAGGAAGGATTTCTTTACCGCAGGGGACAAGTATTTATAAGTAGGTGAGAGACACAGCGCAATTACGCTGGTGCCCCTGGCGGTTCACATCTGAGGGGTACGTGGCAAGCATGCAACATACTTAGTATTGTCCCACGTTCCCACGCCTGCCAAGTATGTCGGATGTTCGTTCCGGCTTCTCCGGATATCGACAATTTAGATGATTCATTTAAGTAGGACTTGATGTTCTGTGTCTGTGTCTTCTGCTGACAAGGATGCAGAGAAGACATTCAACAGTTTCAATAGAATGCATATGATTTGGACAGATAGAGTTTGAGATAGTAAGCATAGAGAGATTAGGGTCCGATCACATTCACTTAGTTCAAAAGATTCAACTTGAAGACATAGCTATAAGTGAATGTTGTAGAGGACAGAACGCTAGTATACATATATATGCAATCAAATCATCATAGTGCAGAAAATCATGAAGATAAATAGAAACTGACGGCAAACCAAATGTGAAGTCTTTGCAAAATAACGCCATGAGTGAAACACTTGAGAAATTTGGTGGTGGCGTTACCCACCGTATAGGAAGTAGTAGACCCAGACACGGCGCACAATTATCGTGGCGCTCCGAAGTCAATTCCATGTTAATCTATTCACACTCAGAGTGTAAATCTTCATTGATTGAAGATATACATTACTTTGTGTGTTGCACATCTAAGTCATCAACATGCATAAGTGTTAGGATGTGTGCCTGATCACAGGACATTTGAGGATTCCAAGATATTTAGCTCACACCGTAACTTGCAAAACCTTTTCTCATCCAAGGGCTTTGTGAAGATATCTGCCAGTTGCTCTTCAGTGTTGACGTGCATGATATCTATATCTTTCTTCATAACATGATCTCTAAGAAAGTGATGACGTATTTCAATGTGCTTTGTCTTCGAGTGCTGGAATGGATTGCTGGCAATCTTGATGACACTTTCGTTGTCGCAGAAGAGAGGGACTTGCTTCAGATTGATGCCATAGTCCTTGAGAGTTTGCTTCATCCACAGAAGCTGAGCACAACAGGATCCAGCAGCAATGTATTCAGATTCAGCAGTTGAGAGTGACACACAGTTCTGCTTCTTTGAAGACCAACAGACAAGTGATCGACCAAGAAAATGACATGTGCCTGATGTTGACTTGCGATCCATCTTGTCACCAGCATAATCAGCATCCGAGAATCCAACCAGATCAAACCTTGAGCCCTTTGGATACCACAATCCGAGTGTTGGGGTGCAAGCCAAATATCTAAGAATTCGCTTCACTGCTAAGTGATGTGATTCCTTTGGTGCCGCTTGAAATCGAGCACACATGCAAACACTAAGCATAATATCTGTCCTAGATGCACATAAATAAAGCAAAGAACCAATCATGGAGCGGTATACCTTTTGATCAAACTCTTTACCATTGTCGTCGGGACCAAGATGATGTTTGGCTGGCATTGGCGTCGTGTAACCTTTGCAATCTTGCATGCCGAACTTCTTCAGGCAATCTTTGAGATATTTTTCTTGAGATATGAAGATGCCATTTCTTTGTTGACGAATTTGAAGACCAAGGAAGAACTTCAGCTCTCCCATCATGGACATTTGATATTGCTCTTGCATCATGTACCCAAACTCATCACTGTACTTCTGGTTGGTGCAGCCGAAGATTATGTCATCAACATATATTTGGCACACAAACAGTTCACCATCATATGTCTTCGTGAAGGGTGTGGGATCGAGGGATCCCGGTTTGAAGCCTTTACTTTTCAGGAAGTCTTTGATTGTATCATACCAAGCGCGAGGAGCTTGTTTGAGGCCATACAGTGCTTTGTTGAGTTTGTACACCATATCAGGATGTTTTGGATCTTCAAAGCCAGGTGGTTGTGCAACATATACTTCTTCTTCAATCTTGCCATTGAGAAATGCACTCTTTACATCCATTTGATATGGCAAGATGTTGTGATGATTTGCATAGGCTAGCAGTATGCGAATGGCTTCAAGCCTAGCAACAGGAGCAAATGTTTCATCAAAGTCAATTCCTTCAACTTGAGTATATCGTTGAGCCACAATACGTGCTTTGTTTCTGACGACTTGACCATGCTCATCTTGCTTGTTTCGATATATCCATTTTGTTCCTATAATGTTATGCTTGCGAGGGTCAGGTCACTTGACAAGTTCCCAAACATTATTCAGCTTGAACTGTTGAAGTTCTTCTTGCATGTCTTGAATCCATTCAGGTTCCATAAAAGCTTCAGCAACTTTCTTGGGTTCTGATATTGACACAAATGAGAAATGCCCACAGAAATTTGCTAACTGTGTTGCTCTTGAGCGAGTAAGTGGACCAGGCGCATTGATGCTGTCAATTATCTTCTCAATTTGTACTTCGTTTGCAACACGAGGATGAACTGGACGAAGACCTTGCTCATGCTGATCATTGTCAACATTGGAAGTATTGTCTTCGGTCTGAGCATTGTCTTCAGGTTGGTTTGGTGCAGAAATGATAAGTTCCTCTTCAGGCTGTGCTTCAGAGGGCATGATCTCACCAGTTCCCATCAACTTGATAGATTCACACGAAGGAGCTTCATCAAGTGTACTTGGCAGAATTTCTCTTTGTGAACCATTGGTTTCATCAAATCGCACATCCACTGTTTCAACGATTTTGTAGTGGAAGAGGTTGAAGACTCTGTAAGAGTGCGAATCCTTTCCATAGCCAAGCATGAAGCCTTCGTGAGCTTTGGGTTCAAAATTTGACTTGTGATGGGGATCCTTGATCCAGCACCTAGCACCAAAGACTCTGAAGTAGCTGACATTTGGCTTCTTGCCAGTGAGGAGCTCATAGGATGTTTTGCCCAGAAGCTTATGGATGTAGACACGGTTGATGATGTGACAAGCTGTATCAATGGCTTCAGGCCATAACTTTCTTGGTGTCTTGTACTCATCGAGCATTGTGCGAGCCATCTCAATAAGAGTTCTATTTTTGCGCTCAACAATGCCATTTTGCTATGGTGTGTATGGAGCAGAAAATTCATGAGTGATTCCCATTGTATCCAGATTAAGATCAAGGCCGGTGTTCTTGAATTCAGTGCCGTTATCACTTCTGATATGCTTGATCTTGACGCCATAGTTGTTCATTGCTCGATTGGCGAATCATCTGAAGACATCTTGTACTTCAGTCTTGTAGAGAATTATGTGCACCCATGTGTATCTTGAGTAGTCATCAACAATGACGAAGCCATAGAGACACGCCGTTGTTGTGAGGGTGGAGTAGTGGGTAGGTCCAAATAAGTCCATGTGCAGTAGCTCGAAGGGTTGAGATGTTGTCATGATTGTCTTCGAAGGATGCTTGGCCCTTGTCATCTTTCCAGCTTCACAGGCACCACACAGATGATCTTTCTTGAACTTGACACCTTCGATGCCTATGACATGCTTCTTTTTGACGAGAGTGTGCAAGTTCCTCATGCCTGCATGCCCCATCCTTCGATGCCAGAGCCAGCATTCTGAAGCTTTTGCAAGAAGACATACGGCAAGTTTTGGACCTGCTAAGAAATCTACCATGTATAGATCACCTTTCCTATACCCTTCAAAGACTAGAGATTTGTCAGATTCCATTAGTACAAGGCAATGATATTTTCCAAATATCACAATCATGTTTAAGTCACAAAGCATTGAGACAGACATTAAGTTGAATCCAAGGGATTCAACAAGCATCACTTTATCCATGTGTTGATCCTTTGAGATTGCAACTCTACCTAGACCCAATACTTTGCCTTTACCAGTGTCAGCAAATGTGATTTGACTCTTGTCGGATGGACGTAAGGTTGAGTCCATGAGAAGACTTTGATCACCAGTCATATGATTAGTGCATCCGCTATCAATAATCCATTCTGAAGCTTTTGGTGACATGCCCTACAGTGCAGTTAGGAGGATAGGCTTCACAATGTATGTTGTGAAGCATAAGCATTTGATGCACACTTGGATTATCACAGCATAGACGAAAGTTAGCACACAGTATGACAGGTAAGTGATTCATATGTGGAATACATAGTAAGTCATTTTATCATGCGTCCCTTTATGTTTTAGGTCCCCAGCAATTATATCGGACGCCATTGATTTCTGGCTGGAGACCACATTCTGCAAAAGAGAGTTAATTCTTCTTCACCACCCACATTTTTAGGGGTGGCTTAGAAGCAATGAGTCTAAGTGCAACATCTGAGAATTTCGGCTTTGAAGCCCTAGCAAATAGCCTTGCAGGAGGTGAATGATACTCATGTGAATAAGCAAAAAAGTTCTTAGTTCTATGAATATAGCAATTTGAAGACACACGCTCATATTCATGAGTCTGAGTATGATTTCCCTGCAAAACATTGGCGTTAGGGTGACTCAAGTGAGTCCTGTGTTCGTAAGTAGCCGTTGGACCATATGATGCCTTTGGTCTGGGGTTTGTCTTCTTCCCTGGTGGTGTCATGATGACATTCACAGGAAGATTTTCAAGGCAGCTTTTGGGAACCCAGATCTTCTTCATAGGAGGTCCATTCCTGCAATTAGTACCAATATACCTGGCAAACACTTCACCATTCTGATTTTTGAACAGTTTATAGTTTGCATCAAAGGATTCATCAATGATAATAGGATTAGCACAGGTAAATCTAGACAAGGTAGATGGATCCACTGAAGGTTCCTTTGCAGCAACCCATGTGGTTTTGGGATACTGCTCAGGCTTCCAGTAGGAACCATCAGCATTCATTTTCCTCTCGAACCCAACACCCTCTCTCCTAGGGTTTCGGTTCAGAATCTGCTTTTTGAGGACATCACAAAGTGTCCGATGCCCTTTCAGACTTTTATACATCCCTATTTCAAGCAATGTCTTCAACCTAGCATTTTCATCAGCAATAGTAGTGGTATCCTCAGAAGAGGGGTTAGTTACCGCGTCAGTAGTTGAAGACAGAGCAACAGTAGCAGCAGTGGAACATTCAGCAATAGAGGTAGCGCTATCACGCTCAATGCATTTTAAGCATGGTGGTTCAAATTCATCCTAAGCGGGACTGGTCTGTTGAGCGCGAAATGACTCATTCTCTTTTTGAAGATCTTCATGAGTCACTTTCAGTTTCCCAAGCTCTTGCTTCCTTTGAAGATAATCATAGGAGAGCTTTTCATAAGTGGTTGAGAGTGTCTCATGAAGACTTTCAAGTTCTTGATACTTAGCATGAAGATTTTTTATGTCTTCAACTAAGAACTGTGAACGTGTCATTTCCGTGTCCAACAGGTCATAGCTTTTGTCTAACAGTTTTTGAGTATGTTCCATAGCCCTTTGTTGTTCAGTAGCAATTTTAGCAAGTGTTTTGTAGCTGGGTTTAGATTCACAATCAGAGTCATCTTCACTTGATGTTTGAAAGTAAGCATCACGCGATTTTACCTTGGCACCGCGTGCCATCAAGCAGTAGGTGGGAGCAAGATCGTCCTTGTCATCATCAGCGTTGGTGTGGGAGTCATTGTCTTCAGTGTTGAAGATGGACTTTGCGACGTAGGCTGTGGCTAGAGCCAGACTTGCAACGCCAGAGTCAGACTCAGCTTCAGATTCCACCTCTGCCTCTTCAGATGCAGACTCCTCCTCTGAATCCATTTCCTTGCCAACAAAAGCACGAGCCTTGCCAGATGAGCTCTTCTTGTGAGATGAAGACCTTGATGAGGACTTGGAAGAAGACTCCGAAGATTTCTTCTTCTTCTTGTCATCGGAGTCATATTCCTTGCTCTTCTTCTTATTCTTCTCGTTGTCCCACTGAGGACACTCAGAGATGTAGTGCCCAGGCTTCTTACACTTGTGACATGTTCTCTTCTTGTTGTCTTGAGTGGAAGCTTCATAATTTCTTGAACTGGATTGTGAAGACTTTCTGCAGCCCTTCTTCTTGGTGAATTTCTGGAACTTCTTCACAAGCATAGCAAGCTCCCTTCCAATGTCTTCAGGATCGTCAGAACCGCAGTCAGATTCTTCTTCTTCAGATGAGGAAACAACTTTTGCCTTCAAAGCACGAGTTCAGCCATAGTTGGGGCCATAGATATCTCTTTTCTCAGAAAGCTGGAACTCATGTGTGTTGAGCCTCTCAAGTATATCAGACGGATCGAGTGTCTTGAAGTCAGGACGTTCTTGTATCATGAGGGCAAGGGTGTCAAAGGAGGTGTCAAGTGATCTCAGCAGTGTCTTGACAATTTCATGCTTGGTGATCTCAGTGGCGCCGAGAGCCTGAAGCTCATTTGTGATGTCGGTGAGGCGATCAAACGTGAGCTGGACATTTTCATTGTCGTTTCTCTTGAAGCGATTGAAGAGATTGTGAAGAACACTGATCCTCTGGTCTCTTTGTGTAGAGACGCCTTCATTGACCTTGGACAGCCAGTCCCAGACTAGCTTTGACGTTTCCAGAGCACTCACACAGCCATACTGTCCTTTGGTCAGATGACCACACATGATGTTCTTTGAAGTCGAGTCCAGTTGAATGAACTTCTTGACATCAGTAGGGGTGACACCTTCACCAGTTTTGGGAACGCCATTCTTGACGACATACCAGAGGTCGACATCAATGGCTTCAAGATGCATGCACATCTTATTCTTCCAGTAGGGATATTCTGTTCCATCGAACACGGGGCAAGCAGCGGAGACTTTGATTATCCCTGCAGTCGACATAGCTAAACTCCAGGTGGTTAAACCGAATCACACAGAACAAGGGAGTACCTTGCTCTGATACCAATTGAAAGTGCTAGTTGTCGACTAGAGGGGGGGGTGAATAGGCGATTTTTCTGAAAGTCTTCAAAACATGGAAGTTTCGAAGACAAACAATGGAAACAACCTAATTGATATGCAGCGGAAGATAAACTACAACAAGCAAGCCATAATCAAATATGCAATAGCATTAACGTTTGAAGATTAATAGCAGCTAGGTAGTAGGATCAGGATGGAAGATAGTATGAAGCCAATCAACAATAGTAGTCAAGCAATGAAGTCAATCAGATAAGATGATAAGCAGTGACTTCACGAAGACAAACTCAAGTAAAAGAGGGAAGAGATAGAACCAGTTGCTTGTTGAAGACACAGGATTTGTTGGACCAGTTCCAGTTGCTGTGACAACTGTATGGCTGGTTAGGGAGGCTGAGATTCAACTCAGAAGACCGTGTCTTCACCTTATTCCCCTTGAGCTAAGGTCACTTAGTCCTCACCCAATCACTCTGGTAAGTCTTCAAGGTAGACTTCCAAACCTTCACAGACTTCGTTCACCCGGCAATCCACAATGACTCTTGGATGCTCAGAACGCGACGCCTAACCGGCTGGAGGATACACAGTCCTCAAGTGTAATAAGTCTTTGGGTCACACAGACAGAAAGACTTCAGTGATGCCTAACACTCTTTGGCTCTGGGTGTTTGGGCTTTGTCCTCGCAAGGATTTCTCTCTCTCAAATGCTTCGAGGTGGGTTGCTCTCAAACGACAAAAGCCGTATATTAACTCTAAGCAGCCACCAATTTATGGTGTAGGGGGTGGGCTATTTATAGCCACTAGGCAACCCGACCTGATTTGTCTGAAATGACCCTGGGTCACTAAGGAACTGACACGTGTTCCAACGGTCAGATTTCAAACACACACGGCAACTTTACTTGGGCTACAAGCAAAGCTGACTCGTCCAACTCTGGATAAGATTTGCTCTCATTGTCTTCGCTCGAAGACATAGGATTTGGGTTGAGCATCACTTCAGTCACTCTGACATAGTTCACTTGGACCCCACTTAATAGTACGGTGGTTCCTATGACTCAACAAAGAAGAAAAGGAAACAACGAAACCACATAGTCTTCGTGCTCCATAGTCTTCACGCAATGTCTTCTCATGTCATAGTCTTCAATATGAATATCTTCTCATACCACCATTGTCATCAATGTCTTCATACATTTTTAGGGGTCATCTCCGGTAGGTAAACCGAATCAATGAGGGACACTACCTGCGTTATCCTGCAATTCTCACAAACGCATTAGTCCCTCAACCAACTTTGTCATCAATACTCCAAAACCAACTAGGGGTGGCACTAGATGCACTTACAGATACTACATTCATAGTGCATAGTATCATAAGTCTGTATCATAGCTAACTTCATTTATTGCCATGCATGACACATAGTAGCACACCATTTAATATGATACGGTATCATGATATGATACTCAACCCTCTCTTTCTTCATTCAATTGTATGCCACCTCATCAAATTTGCCTAGTTTTCATGCATGATACTACCTATGATACGACCACTACGACCAGCCTTAGAGCAAGTACAATAGAGTTGAGTCACCAGGCTATAAGGAATAAACTAGTATATTTCTGCTTAGTTGGAGGAAAGAGAAGAGGAGGGAGAAGGTAAGCGGGCTCTTCGTGAAGAGCCAGCTCTAGCACGTGCTCCTAGGCACTTTGTGAGAATGAAAGGTGGGCCACATAATAAAAAAGTAGTACACTCTTTTGATCTACTGGTGTACATGTTGACTATAAGATGGGCTGTAGATGACATGACACTGGCATATAGTCAGCAGCTGGCTATACTATTAACCATGCTCTTTAGATGAGGTGCTAAGTGCATTAAATGGCTTAGTAACTCAAGTCTTCAATGCGTAGGTGCTTAGTTTATTGGTGCCACATCATATTTTATGCCTACGTGGCAAGCTTAGCAGGTATACATGGTGGAGCACTGGGAGAGGCCAAGGCTGGTCATAGTGGGGAGTAACTTATACTGTAACATATTACTATGTTACTCTAAACATCTCTATAAACCGGAAAGGAGGGAGTAGTAACATAGACTAGTGTCATATGCAGAGTATGGGAGCACATGATATTTCCCTGTCCGGACCGATCCCAAGTTGGCTTCTCACCTTCTTGACCCAACAAAAACCCCTCCCCCCTCCCGCACGTGCTTCCCGCCCGGCGCCAGCTGAGCCCGCCGCTCCACATTGATGGTAAGTCAGGGCGACGCGACCTCTCACTGCTTCCGCCGTTGAAGCGGAGCGCCGACCGAGGGCACCGCCCGCTGCACGCCCGTCATTTCAGACTACACAGTGGAGAGTAACTTTAGAGAAAGTACTACAATTAGATGACATAAGCAGGCTATAAGGATTTAAGTATAGTATTTGTGCTTAGTTGAAGGAGAGAGAAGAGTAGCGGATTGTAAACGTGTAGCCGGTTGTACTCCAACATACTTTGTGAGACAAAAGGTGGGGGCATTATTAATGATATAGTATTTATACTAAAGGGACTAACGGACGCCTTAATTACTCCGTTTTTGGAGACAAATCTAGGTGGGGCTATTATTGACTTTTTTTGAGCTATTATTGACTTGGACGTGGGGTTTGGGGGCCAAAGGCCTACTATTATACTCGCACGACCGACCTGGCATGCTCTACCCTAGCTGCCGCTGTATCATATGGTTTCGCACCGTTCCAAATCTTAGCGCCGCCACGCAATTCTTCTTCAGCCCTCCTTCCAGCGTGCACCACGAGAAGGGACAGCAGTCCTCCGAACCCCGCCTTTCGTGATCCTGTATGGGAGAGGGGCGATCAGGTTTTTGGGGAGCACACTCCTACGACTGCTGCCAGCGACAACTTCCTCAATGACAGCCTTCTTCGCTGACCTCGGTAACCTCTTCATCAATGACATGAGTGACAACATCAACCATATCGGTTCTGCTCCCGCTATACAATATGTGATTCTATCCTCCTGGTTTAGTCCGCATCATTACTTTGATGTTTGCAATTGTCGTCATGGTCTATTTACTGCTGATTCGGTTTAAATCTCATACTAAATTGCTCATATATTCAACAATCCAATCCAAAAACCTGATTACAGGCAATTTACTCCGAGTGGTTTTGCTGCGCTTTTGAAGCCGCCTACTTTTAAGGGGGTGCAATATAAAAGGTGGCACACAAGAGCAGTATATTGGTTTCAGATCATGTACTGCTATGACACCACTAAGGGTAAGCCTGAGGGTGATATTAATCCTACACATCAGGAAGCTTTTCAGAACATGGATACCCTCTTCAAAGCCGCCCTGCTGAGTGTTCTTGACGATTCCATTGTGGATTCATATATGTCGTTTGACAGCGGCAAAGACATGTGGGCTGCGCTGGAGTCCACGTTTGGGCCCTCGGGTGCTGGCAACGAGTTGTACGTCATGGAGCAATTCTGTGACTACAAGATGACTGATGAGCGCTCTGTTGTTCAGCAGACTCATGAGATACAGTCACTCTCTAAGGAACTTGAGTACTTTAAGTGTGTGTTGCCGGACAAATTTGTTGTTGGGACCATCATTGCCAAGCTTCCACCTTCATGGAACGATTGTGCTACTTCTCTGTAAAACAAGAGACATGAGTTTTCTGTTTTGGATCTCATTAGCACTCTTGATTTTGAGGAGAAGGCGAGAGCAAAAGACACACATGCTTGGGTCGCTGAGGGAGTTTCTAGTGCCCACATGGTACACGAGAAGAACTTCCAGCCCAACCAGCCCCAAAACAATAAGAACAAATCTTAGGGGAAAGGCAAGTTTGATGCAAAGAACAAGCCGTCACATTCTACCAACTTCAAGAAGAATTCTCATAACGGTAAGGGATACATACCTCAAATTTGGTAGCACCGCACAAAATTTATATGGCTGCATCTACCTGCTGTCAGCTAACCTCATGGTGCTCCAGGTATTCCTACATTCGTAAGTAGGTACAATGACCACCGCAAGATGAAATTAGGTTATTCATACGTTGACTTGCTGAATGCAGTGCGGAACGATCCTGTCATGTGTGGAAGAGCAAACAAGTAGTGCAGCCAAAGGTGGAAATCAACCAAGGACTTATGAAATTATATATAATATTCCTTAGGCAGGTCGGTATACCCTTCGTCTAGATGATCGTGTTTTGTCATGCCGAGCTATTGATATGTGCTACTGTTTTGCAACACCGTTTAAGTATAACTACTGTTTTCCTATCTTTTCAGATTAAGGACAATGAATATGATTTCAGGGGAACTGCACAATATGGACCCATGTTGAGTCATCTCTATCGCGTCATGTGTTTGCTGCAAATGTGTCAGCATCAATTGCAAGATGAGGCAACTAGCTAGCTGTGGAGTTGCCAACATGCTCAAAGTGCTCGCAACATTGAGAAGAAACAAGCATGCCCAGGAAATTAATGTGTGCGCAGGGAGGCCCTTTGCTTAGAGAAGCATCGACCGATTTTCTTTATTTCCACACCTTCTCACAGCTTTGTATTGGTTATAGTATGGTGAATCATTGTGATGCATAGACACGCTGAACTTTTGTTCTTCTGAATGTTAGTTTAATGTGAGTGTCTGCATCCAGTACTGCATCCTCTAATTTGGTGGATGCACACAAAGAAAATAAATCCCCTTAATTTACTCCTTAACCACCCTATTAAATAGGCCTAGTAACAAACCAGGCGCATGCAGTGGCCGGTGGGCACATGCATCCTGCATGCATGGCCAGTCAGCCAAGTCCATGCGCCAGCTCCAATGCAGCAACACAAAAGAAGAGAGCGGTTCTTGGAAAAAAGCGAGTAGTTAGTGCAGCGGGCCTTATAAACATGAACAACTCGCTCTCACGCTTCTGTCTCCCCCCAATTCCCCCCGCTCCCCAATCTTCCTCACTCGTCCAGAAAACCCCGCTCACCTTCTTCCTCACTCGTAAAGAAAACGCCTGCTCCTCTTCTTCCACTCCTACAGAAATCCCCAGCCCTCCTTCTTCCCCACTCGCACTGCCACTAGGCTCGTCTCTGGCTACTCTGCTCAAACCCGTGAGCTCAGCGTGACGCCCACAAGGAAAATGGAGTCGGCTGGCCCTAGCGCCAAGAAGATGAGGCTCCTGCCAGTGGCGACGCCGGTTGTAGATCCCGCACCCGGTAGCGCGGGGAGAAGCGGCGAGCCCCCCCCACCCGGATCTGAGGAACCGGTAGAATCTCTGGTGGACCACATCAGCGATGTCCCGGGCATCATCCTTGAGGAGATCATCTTGCTTCTCCCCACCAAGGATTGCTGCCGCACACAAGTCCTCTCAACTCGGTGGCGCCCTCTATGGCGCACCGCGCCCCTCAATCTCGATTGTCGTCAGATATATGTCCTCCTAGAATTTGATCACCTTAGAGCCATCATCTCTTCTCACCAGCAGGGCCCCGTTCAATGCCTCTGCATCCCGACACACTACCTATTGTCCATACCCGTCAAGGTGGACGCTTGGCTGACATCCCCTGAATTCGGAAAACTCCAGCAGTTTGAGTTGTACCATTACCACAAAAGTTTCATACCACGAACACACCAAGAATTCGTGCCCACACCACTGTTGTCCATCTCGTGGTTTTCCTCCTTTCTCCACACCGCCACCTTCGCCCGGTGCCATCTACCAGACAATCTGGTACAAATGCTTCGACTCCCACTGCTGAAAAAACTTTCGCTTGTGGTGGTTTATCTGTCGGAGGCCTCACTGCACAGCATCATTCACTCCAGTTGCCCTGCCCTGGAGCGCTTGCTGATTGTTTTGGGAATAGAATTCAGTATCAGTTGTCTCCAAATAAAGTCACCTCACCTTAAAAGCATTGGAATTTGTTTTAAAGGACAACAGCTCATCATCGAAGATGCCCCTTCACTTGAAAGGTTGCTCCTTCATAATTGTTATACACCTTCAGAAATAACTATCGTCTCTGCGCCCAAACTGGAGACCTTGGGTGTAATTCGTGACCCGTTTAATAATCACATGGAGTTGGTGTTTGGCTCCTCACTTTTTCAGGTACCGTATATTATCATCTACACATTTGTAATCATATGCTGCATTTTTCATTTGTGCGCATAAGTTTTATATCATCTTGGAGTACACTTTGGGTACTAATATTATGTTATATGCTCAATGAAGAGTTCGTCCATTGATAGCCTATCAATGCTGCTGGATTCTGTCAAGATCATATATATCAGAATGTATAGTTTTGATCTGGACATAATTATTGGCTTGCTGCGATGCTTTCGATCTCTGGAGAATTTATACATAGAGGTGATGATTTCATGCACATTGAAAGCCCGTATATATTGTACTAGAATTAACTGTTCAGCTGTCGTTCTTTCGACATACTCTTTTTCAGACCTTAACTGTTTTCAATCTTCATGTCTACTCAGGCAGAACCACATGGAGAAAAACATATAACCAATCGGTGGCGTAATAAGCACAAGGATTTTCTCAGTCCTCATGACATTCGTTTGAGGATAATAATGATGGGACGATATGCATCCAACCAGGCAAACAGAAGCTTTATCACATTCTTCCTGTTGAATGCGAGGTTACTATTATCCATGAGGCTTAATTTTTACAGCAAGAGATTTCTCATGGACGAACATGTTGAACAGCAAAAAAAGAAGTTTTAGGTGGACAAATGGGCTTCTAAATGTGCTCGGCTTATATTTACAACAAGTTGTAGACATCCTGAAATAAAATAAAAATGCACAGGATGTTGATTTTATGGATCAGGCTGATCCATTTGTTTGTGACTTCAAAAAAGAGTGGTTGGGTTAGATGTTACTGTCATGTTCAATCTGGGTTTTGTCTAAAAAATTGATGAACAATTAATCCTTGGGCTTTTTGTACCATTTGTATGCTTGACTTGCATGTTGTTGCCCTCGTACTCCCCTCCACATGCCACTACACTGCCGCATCTTCCATGGCTGTTGTTCGTTCCCGTCCGAGGCCTTGCCGTCGTTCTCCACCTTGGTTCACTCGCTGTGCCCGCTGCCGTCTGGCGTTGTCAACATGGTCAACAACCAAGAGGAATCAGGAGATGACTGTACGTGGAGAGGCTGACAGTAGGGACCCACCAGGGTCATTGCATTTCGCAACTAGGTGCCTCGTTATTACAAGCCAAAAAAATACTTCCTCCTAATTGTTTGACAACTAGGTCCCATGCCATTGTCAATGTAGTCAATAAATGAGAAAATTACACAACGAGCGGATAACACCAGAGACCCAGCAGCTCGCCCAATTGTTTTTCAGTTTTAAAGGTGGAGCTCAACTGCGCGCTGTGCGGGGGCTCTCGCCCGTCTAGCCCACATTTACGCTTTTATTAAGCACATGACGAGCCCAGTTGATATATTTTTTCTTTATGAAATTGGCTAGCCCAGTTCTTTTTTTGGAGAATACCAAAACGAGGCCTACTTGCTTTTCTCAGTCCTGCTGGGCTGCAAATCTTTCAAGACAAGGAGGGATGTAAGTAGTAAGAAATGGGCTTCCCCAGAAAACGGGCTATAAGTTGTAAGAAATGGGTTGTAAACTTTTAAACCGAAGCCAACCGACAATTGCATTAGAATATCATATTTTTCAGGATTTCTCTAGTCTCTACTCTTATAAAAACCAAAGCCAACTGGCAATTACATTAAAATATCACCTTTTCTCCCCAAGATAAACTACTCATACAAATGCATCTTCATGTTCCATGCAACGAACGGGCATCTTGCTAGTTAAGATTCTAAATTTCATTCATTTTTTTTGCGGAGAATTGTTTTTTGAATTTTATTTTGATATAATTTTTTGAAAATTATTTTTAACGTGACTCAAAATTTTGTGATTAAAAGAGTTCGGACCCCACCGAAATATGCAAAATTTCATTGAAATTTTAGCAGTGCCAAGAATATATGGTCTGTAATGCTAATAAAAAGAATATGGGCTTTAAATATCCTTAAGAATTAGCAAATGGGCTGTAAATTATTGAAAATAATGGCTAATGGGTTGTATGCTGTTCTCCACAGATTTTGAGGCTGACTTCTCGGCCTACTAGGTTGACGATGACGCTGTCCTAAATTTTTTTTGACGCATACACAAGGCTTTGTCAACTTAGTCAACACACAACAGTGATTGTTGGATGTTGATACGTCTCCAACGTATCTATAATTTTTGATTGCTCCATGCTAATTTATCTACTGTTTTGGACTATATTGAGCTTTATTTTCCACTTTTATATTATTTTTGGGACTAACCTATTAACCGAAGGCCCAGCCTAGAATTGATGTTTTTTGCCTATTTCAGTGTTTCGAAGAAACGGAATATCAAACGGAGTCCAAATGGAATGAAACCTTCGGGAACGTGATTTTCTCACCGAACGTGATCCAGGAGACTTGGACCCTACTCCAAGAAGTAACCGAGGAGGTCATGAGGGTGGGGGGCACGCCCCCCCTAGGGTGCACCCCCTACCTCGTGGCCCCCCTGTTGCTCCACCGACGTACTCCTTCCTCCTATATATACCTACGTACCCCCCTTAGATCAAATACGGAGCCAAAAACCTAATTCCACTGCTGCAACTTTCTGTATCCGCGAGATCCCATCTTGGGGCCTGTTTTGGAGCTCCGCCGGAGGGGGCGTCTACCACGGAGGGCTTCTACATCAACACCATAGCCGCTCCAATGAAGTGTGAGTAGTTTACTTCAGACCTTTGGGTCCATAGCTAGTAGCTAGATGGCTTCTTCTCTCTTTTTGGATCTCAATACAATGTTCTCCCCCTCTCTTGTGGAGATCTATTCGATGTAATCTTCTTTTTGCGGTGTGTTTGTTGAGACCGATGAATTGTGGGTTTATGATCCAACTTATCTATGAATAATATTTGAATCTTCTCTGAATTCTTTTATGTATGATTGAGTTATCTTTGCAAGTCTCTTCGAATTATCCATTTGGTTTGGCCAACTAGATTGGTAGTTCTTGCAATGGGAGAAGTGTTCAGCTTTGGGTTCAATCTTGCGGTGTCCTTTCCCAGTGACAGCACGGGCAGCAAGGCACGTATTGTATTATTGCCATCGAGGATAACAAGATGGTGTTTTTATCATATTGCATGAATTTATCCCTCTACATCATGTCATCTTGCTTAAGGCATTACTCTGTTTTTTACTTAATACTCTAGATGCATGCTGGATAGCGGTCGATGAGTGGAGTAATAGTAGTAGATGCAGAATCGTTTCGATCTACTTGTCTCGGACGTGATGCCTATATACATGATCATACCTAGATATACTCATAATTATGCTCAATTTTGTCAATTGCTCAACAGTAATTTGTTCACCCACCGTAGAATACTTATGCTCTTGAGAGAAGTCACTAGTGAAACCTATGGCCCCCGGGTCTATGCTCATCATATCAATCTCTATCACTTTATTATTTGGTTTGTTTTTACTTTGCCTTTTACTTTTCATTTTGCATCTCTATATCAAAAATACCAAAAATATTATTTATCATCTCTATCAGATCTCACCCTCGTAAGTGACCTGAAGGGATTGACAACCCCTAATCGCGTTGGTTGCGAGTAGCTATCGTTTTGTGTAGGTACGAGGGACTTGTGCGTGGTCTCCTACTGGATTGATACCTTGGTTCTCAAAAACTGAGGGAAATAATTACGCTACTTTACTGCATCATCCTCTCCTCTTCGGGGAAAACCAACGCAGTGCTCAAGAGGTAGCAAGAAGAATTTCTGGCGCCGTTGCCGAGGAGGCTCACGCAAGCAAGTCAACCATACCAAGTACCCATCACAATCCCTATCTCTCGCATTACATTATTTGCCTCTCATTTTCCTCTCCCCCACTTCACCCTTGCCATTTTGTTTGCCCTCTCTTTCCCAATCTCCTCCTCTCTTTCCCTTTCGCCTTTTTCTCGTTTGCCTTTTGTTTGCTTGTGTGTTGGATTACTTGTTGCCATGTCGCAAGATAATACCAAATTGTGTGACTTCTCGAATACCAATAATAATGATTTCCTTAGTACTCCGATTGCTCCTCTTAATAATGATGAGTCTTGTGAAATCAATACCGCTTTGCCGAATCTTGTTCTGAAAGATCAATTCGCCGGCCTTCCTAGTGAAGATGCCGCTACTCATCTAAACAATTTTGTTGATTTGTATGATATGCAAAAGAAGAAAGATACGGATAACGATATTGTCAAATTGAAGTTATTTCCGTTTTCACTTAGAGAACGTGCTAAAATTTGGTTTTCGTCTTTGCCTAAAAATAGTATTGATTCTTGGAACAAGTGCAAAGATGCTTTTATCTCTAAGTATTTTCCTCCCGCTAAGATCATCACTCTTAGGAACGATATTATGAATTTTAAACAACTTGATCATGAGCATGTTGCCCAATCTTGGGAAAGAATGAAATTGATGCTTCGCAATTGCCCTACTCATGGTTTGAATTTATGGATGATCATACAAAAATTTTATGCCGGATTGAATTTTGCTTTTAGAAATCTTTTAGATTCGGCCGCGGGAGGCATGTTTATGGAAATTACATTAGGAGATGCTACAAAATTACTTGATAATATTATGGCTAGTTATTCTCAATGGCATACCGAAAGATCTTCTAGTAAAAAAGTGCATGCTATAGAAGAAATCAATGTTTTGAGTGAAAAGATGGATGAACTTATGAAGATGTTTGCTACTAAAAATACTTCTCTTGATCCCAATGATATGCCTTTATCTACTTTGATTGAGAATAATAATGAATCTATGGACGTGAATTTTGTTGGTCGGAATAGTTTTGGAAATAATGTGTATAGAGGGAATTTTAATCCTAGGCCTTATCCTAGTAATCCGTCTAATAATTATGGAAATTCCTACAACAACTCTTATGGAAATTTTAATAAGATGCCCTCTAAATTTGAGAGTAGTGTTAAAGAGTTTATGAATTCACAACAGAATTTTAATGCTTTGCTTGAAGAGAAATTGATTAAAGTTGATGATTTGGCTTGGAACTTGATAGAGTTTCTCTTGAAATTAATTCTTTAAAGCTTAGATCTATTCCTCCTAAGCATGATATCAATGAGTCTCTCAAAGCTATGAGAATTTCCATTGATGAGTGCAAGTAAAGAACCGCTAGGATGCGTGCTTCCAAAGATGCTTTTATTAAAGCATGTTCTTCCAATTCCTATGAAAATCAAGATGAAGATCTAAAAGTTATTGATGTGTCCCCTATTAAATCTTTGTTTTGCAATATGAATCTTGATGAAACTGAATATGATCTTCCTTTACCTAGAAGGTGTTCTAAGAATTCGGAGTTTTTAGATCTTGATGATGAAATTGATGAAAGTGGGATTGAAGGAAATAAAAACCTAGATGTTGCTAAACCCACTATTTTGGATCTCAAGGAATTTAATTATGAAAATTGCTCTTTGATTGGTTGTATTTCCTTGTTGCAATCCGTGCTAGATTCTCCTCATGCTTATAGTCAAAATAAGGCCTTTACAGAACACATTGTTGATGCCTTGATGCAATCTTATGAAGAAAAACTTGAGTTGAAAGTTTCTATCCCTATAAAACTTTATGATGAGTAGGAACCTACTATTAAAATTAAAATTAAAGATTATGAGTTTCATGCTTTGTGTGATTTGGGTGCTAGTGTCTCCACTATTCCCAAAACTTTGTGTGATTTCATAGATTTCCGTGATTTTGAAGATTGCTCTCTAAACTTGCATCTTGCGGATTCCACTATTAAAAAGCCTATGGGAAGAATTAATGATGTTCTTATTGTTGCAAATAGGAATTATATGCCCATAGATTTTATCGTTCTTGATATAGATTGCAATCCTTCATGTCCTATTATTCTTGGTAGACCTTTCCTTAGAACGATTGGTGCGATTATTGATATGAAGGAAGGGAATATTAGATTCCAATTTCCCTTGAGAAAGGGTATGGAACACTTCCCTAGAAAGAAAATAAAATTACCATATGAATCTATCATGAGAGCCACTTATGGATTGCCTACCAAAGATGGCAAAACCTAGATCTATCCTTGCTTTTATGCCTAGCTAGGGGCGTTAAACGATAGCGCTTGTTGGGAGGCAACCCAATTTTATTTTTGTTTTTTGTTTTTTTCTTCTGTTTATGAATAAATAATACATCTAGCCTCTGTTTGGATGTGTTTTTATGTTTTAATTAGTGTTTGTGCCAAGTAGAACCTATAGGATAAGCTACGATGATAGTTGATTTGATTCTGCTGAAAAAACAGAAACTTTGCACTCATGAGAAAAAATTCAATAAATCACAGAAACGTGATTTTGCATTGATTCTTTTTTCTTCTGCTTAATAAACAAATTTTCCAGTACGTCCTATTTTGGTAGAATTTTTAGAGTTCCAGAAGTTTGCGTTAGTTACAGATTGCTACAGACTGTTCTGTTTTTGACAGATTCTGTTTTGCGTGTGTTGTTTGCTTATTTTGATGAATCTATGGCTAGTAAAATAGTTTATAATCCATAGAGAAGTTGGAATACAGTAGGTTTAACACCAATATAAATAAAGAATTAGTTCATTACAGTACCTTGAAGTAGTCTTTTGTTTTCTTTCACTAACGGAGCTCACAAGATTTCTATTGAGTTTTGTGTTGTGAAGTTTTCAAGTTTTGGGTGAATTCTTTTGATGGATTATGGAACAAGGAGTGGCAAGAGCCTAAGCTTGGGGATGCCCATTTCACCCCCAATATAATCCAAGGACACCAAAAAGTCAAAGCTTGGGGATGCCCCGGAAGGCATCCCCTCTTTCTTCTACTTCCATCGGTAATTTACTTGGAGCTATATTTTTATTCACCACATGTTATGTGTTTTGCTTGGAGCGTCTTGTATCATTTGTGTCTTTGCTTGTTAGTTTACCACAATCATCCTTGCTGTACACACCTTTTGAGATAGACATACATGAATTGGAATTTGCTAGAATACTCTATGTGCTTCACTTATATCTTTTGAGCATGATAGTTTTGCTCAAGTGCTTCACTTATATCTTTTGAGCGTGATAATTTTTGCTCTAGTACTTCACTTAGATCTTTTAGAGCATGGCGGTGGATTTGTTTTAAAGAAACTATTGATCTCTCATGCTTCACTTAGATTATTTTGAGAGTCGTTATTAGCATGGTAATTTGCTTAATGATAATATACTTGGTATTCAAGATATGTGAAACTTTCTTTTGAGTGCGTTGAATACTAAGATAAGTTTGATGCTTGATAATTGTTTTGAGATATGGAGGTGATAATATCAAAGTCATGCTAGTTGAGTAATTTTGAATTTGAGAAAATGCCTGTGTTGAAGTTTGCAAGTCGCGTAGCATGCACGTATGGTTAAAGTTGTGTAACAAATTTGAAACATGAAGTGTACCTGGCTTGTGCATCCTTATGAGTGGCGGTCGGGGA
This sequence comes from Triticum aestivum, assembly GCF_018294505.1. Lineage (NCBI taxonomy): Eukaryota > Viridiplantae > Streptophyta > Magnoliopsida > Poales > Poaceae > Triticum > Triticum aestivum. The sequence continues at coordinate 578,151,901 of NC_057795.1, forward strand.
CGAGCGATGGTCTTTTCCTACCAATCTATCCCCCTAGGAGAATGCGCGTAGTACTTGATTTTTGATGACTTCTAAATTTTTGCAATAAGTATATGAGTTCTTTTGACTAATGTTGAGTCCATGGATTATACGCACTCTCACCTTTCCGCCTTTGCTAGCCTCTCTAGTACCGCGCACTTTTCGCCGGTATCATACACCCACCATATACCTTCCTAAAAACAGCCACCATACCTACCTATTATGGCATTTCCATAGCCATTCCGAGATATATTGCCATGCAACTTTCCACTGTTTCGTTTATTATGACACGCTCCATCATTGTCATATTGCTTTTTGCATGAACATGTAGTTGACATTGTATTTGTGGCAAGGCCACCTTCATAATTTTCATACATGTTGCTCTTGATTCATTGCATATCCCGGTACACCGCCGGAGGAATTCATATAGAGTCATATTTTGTTCTAAGTATCGAGTTGTAATTGTTGAGTTGTAAGAAAAATAAAAGTGTGATGATCATCATTATTAGAGCATTGTCCCAGTGAGGAAAGGATGATGGAGACTATGATTCCCCCATAAGTCGGGATGAGACTCCGGACAAAAAAAGGCCATAAAAAAAGAGAAAAGGCCCAAATAAAAAAAATGAGAGAAAAAGAGAGAAGGGACAATGATACTATCCTTTTACCACACTTGTGCTTCAAAGTAGCACCATGATCTTCATAATAAGAGAGTCTCATATGTTGTCACTTTCATATACTAGTGGGAATTCTTCATTATAGAACTTGGCTTGTATATTCCAATGATGGGCTTCCTTAAAAAGTGCCCTAGGTCTTCGTGAGCAAGCAAGTTGGATGCACACCCACTTAGTTTCTTTTGTTGAGCTTTCATATACTTATAGCTCTAGTGCATCCGTTGCATGGCAATCCCTACTCACTCACATTGATATCTATTGATGGGCACCTCCATAGCCCGTTGATACGCCTAGTTGATGTGAGACTATCTTCTCCTTTTTTGTCTTCTCCACACAATCCCCACCATCATATTCTATTCCACCCATAGTGCTATATCCATGGCTCACGCTCATGTATTGTGTGAAGGTTGAAAAAGTTTGAGATTATTTAAGTATGAAACAATTGCTTGGCTTGTCATCGGGGGTATAGAAGTTGGGAACATCTTTGGGTGACGAAAATAAAGCATAGCCTAACTATATGATTTTGTAGGGATGAACTTTCTTTTGCCATGAAATTTTGAGAAGACATGATTGCTTTGATTAGTATGCTTGAAGTATTATTACTTTTATGTCAATATGAACTTTTGTCTTGAATCTTTCGGATCTGAATATTCATGCCACAATTAAGAAGATTTACATTGAAATTATGCCAAAGTATCACTTCGCATCAAAAATTCTTTCTTATCATTTACCTACTCGAGGACGAGCAAGAATTAAGCTTGGGGATGCTTGATACATCTTCAATGTATCTATAATTTTTTATTGCTCCATGCTACTTTATCTACTATTTTGGACTATATTGGGCTTTATTTTCCACTTTTATATTATTTTTGGGACTAACCTATTAACCGGAGGCCTAGCCCAGAATTGTTGTTTTTTGCCTATTTCAGTGTTTCGAAGAAATGGAATATAAAACGGAGTCCAAACGGAATGAAACCTTCGGGAATGTGATTTTCTCACCGAACGTGATCCAGGAGACTTGGACCCTACTCCAAGAAGTAACCGAGGAGGTCACGAGGGTGGGGGGAGCCCCCCCTAGGGCGTGCCCCCCTACCTCGTGGGCCCCCTATTGCTCCACCGACGTACTCCTTCCTCCTATATATACCTACGTACCCCCGACAGATCAAATACGGAGCCAAAAACCTAATTCCACCACCGCAAGTTTCTGTATCCGTGAGATCCCATCTTGGGGCCTGTTCCGGAGCTCCGCCGGAGGGGGCATCTACCACGGAGGGCTTCTACATCAACACCATAGCCTCTCCGATGAAGTGTGAGTAGTTTAGTTCAGACCTTCGGGTCCATAGCTAGTAGCTAGATGGCTTCTTCTCTCTTTTTGGATCTCAATACAGTGTTCTCCCCCTCTCTTGTGGAGATCTATTCGATGTAATATTGTTTTTGCGGTGTGTTTGTTGAGACTGATGAATTGTGGGTTTATGATCCAACTTATCTATGAATAATATTTGAATCTTCTCTGAATTCTTTTATGTATGATTGAGTTATCTTTGCAAGTCCTTTGAATTATCTGTTTGGTTTGGCCAACTAGATTGGTAGTTCTTGCAACGGGAGAAGTGTTCAGCTTTGGGTTCAATCTTGCGGTGTCCTTTCCCAGTGACAGCAGGGGCAGCAAGGCACGTATTGTATTGTTGCCATCGAGGATAACAAGATGGGGTTTTTATCATATTGCATGAATTTATCCATCTACATCATGTCATCTTACTTAAGGCATTACTCTGTTTTTTACTTAATACTCTAGATGCATGATGGATAGCGGTCGATGAGTGGAGTAATAGTAGTAGATGCAGAATCGTTCCGATCTACTTGTCTCGGATGTGATGCCTATATACATGATCATACCTAGATATACTCATAATTATGCTCAATTCTGTCAATTGCTCAACAGTAATTTGTTCACCCACCGTTTTTACTTTTCACTTTGCATCTCTATATCAAAAATACCGAAAATATTATTTATCATCTCTATCAGATCTCACCCTCGTAAGTGACCGTGAAGGGATTGACAACCCCTAATCGCGTTGGTTGCGAGTAGCTATCGTTTTGTGTAGGTACGAGGGACTTGTGCGTGGTCTCCTACTATATTGATACCTTGGTTCTCAAAAACTAAGGGAAATACTTACGCTACTTTACTGCATCATCCTCTCCTCTTCGGGGAAAACCAACGCAGTGCGCAAGAGGTAGCAGATGTCCATCAAACGGCCGCCGTGCTTCTTCAATCTCTGATCTTCCTGCTCTAGCCGCCCAAACCAGCACCGGCGGGGCTGCCTGCTCCCTCCTCCCGTGGCTAGCTATGCTGCCGCCAGGCCATCCCTCTAACCACCCACACATCCTATTATTTTCCGGCAACGTCAGCCTCACCCTGCAGCCGGATAGTCAGCGCTCGTACTCCCCACAGCGTGGGCATCCGCTGCGGTGGCTTCGTCGACTCCGGGTGGTTCTCTTCCTGGGCCTAGCCCTCGTCCACCGCATTTGTGCTCTCGGCGCGGTGAGGTCAACATGGTCAACAAACAACAGCCATCGGAAAGGCTGACAGTAGGGGCCCACAGAGGGAAATGCCTCCTTATTACGCGCAAAATAATGAATCCTCCACCTGTTAGCAGGGACCCACCGGAAGGGTCGTTGTATTCCGTAAAAAAACGTTCCCCCGCTGTCAACTTGGACCCACCGGAAATGCCTCCTTATTATGCACAAAAAAAATGAATACTCCCCCTGCTAGCTGGGACTCACCTTGGTGGGAGGCTGACTTGTGGGCCTACTAAGTTGACGGGGATGGAGGGCTTTGTCAACTTAGTCAATATGAACGATTCTAGCTCCAGTGACCGTACGATGTCCATCCAACGGCGGTAGTGCTTCTTCAACCTTTGGTCTTCATGCTCCAACCGCCCAAAGCAGCGCCGGTCGTGCCGCATGCTCCTGCCTCCCATGGCCGGCTGTGATGCCGCGGAGGCCTCACCTCCCCCTACTACTCCCACCGCTAGCCAGGCCATCCCTCTACTCACCCACACCCCCTGTTATTCTGCGGCGACGGCAGCCTCACACCGCAGCCGAACCAGTGAACCCTCGTACTCCTCTTTGTGTGGGCATCCACTGCTGCGTCTTCCCCGGCTCCGCGTCGTCCCCATCCTAGGCCTCGCTGTCGTCCACCGCCGTGGTGCTCTCGGCGCGGTGTGGTCAATGTGGTCAACGAACGACTTCCATCGGAAGAGTACTGTACGTGGAGAGGCTGACAGCTGGGTCCATGTCAGCCGCAAGGAAGTGCCTCCTTATTACGCGCAAAATAATTATTCCTCCACCTGACAGCGGGGACACACCAGACGGGCCACCGTATTTCACGAAAAAAATGATTCACCCCCTGACTGCTTGAACCCACCAGCTACATCTTCGCATGCAAGGAAGTGCGTCTGGGGAAAAATGATTCGCCCCCGTGACTGCTGGGACCCACCAGCTACATCTTCGCACGCAAGGAAGTGCGTCTGGAAAAAAACATTCACCCCCCTGACTGCTAGGACCCACCAGCTACACCTTCGCACGCAAGGAAGTGCGTCAGGGCAAAAAAACGATTCGCCCCTGACTGCTGGGACCCACCAGCTACATCTTCGCATGCAGGGAAGTGTGTGACAGTCGGGACCCACCTGGTCAAAGCGTACGTAGCGTTGTCATTCTGGTCGCGAACATGTACGTACATACTGGTGGATGTAGAGGCACGCACATGTCGTAGTAGAGGCGCGCACGTAGCATGTACACGTACGTACAGCGACCAGTGTGCAAGAAAGAAAATACGGCCACGTATGTGTACATACGGGCGGGGTCTCGAACGCCTACTCGTGCATACGTACGGCCAGGGCTCGTGTACATGGCTGGGTCGGAACAAAGAAACAACATCGTCATCGTGTTCATGGGGAGCCAACCGGCTGGGTCGGATATGGAATGTGTTGTCATGTTCATCGGGAGGGCTTGGACGGAACAGGCGATGGAAACGAGGCCTGGCGTACCGCAGAACGGAGGAAACAACCTTGTGTTCGACCGGCCACGTTCGAAACGGGATCCTGTTCATCCGGAGGGGTCTGGCGTACCGCGAAATGGAGGAAATGGACCTCCTACGGTCGAAACGGGGGTCTTATTGATCGGGAGGGGTGTGGCATACCGCAAAACGGACGAAACGGACTTGTGTTGGAGCGCTACGGTCAAAACAGGGGTCCTGTTCATCAGGAGGGGTGTGGCGTACCGCAAAACGGGACTCCACGGGATACTGTTCATCTCCACTATCGACCTCCTCCAGCCTCCACGGTCTACTGTTCATCCACCGTCAACCTCCTCCAGCCTCCACGGGCTTCTGTTCATCCAGTCTCCTGTTGGGGAACGTAGTAATTTCAAAAAATTTCCTACGTACACGCAAGATCATGGTGATGGCATAGCAACGAGAGGAGAGAGTGTTGTCCACGTACCCTCGTAGACCGTAAGCGGAAGCGTTATGACAACGCGGTTGATGTAGTCGTACGTCTTCACAATCCGACCGATCCAAGTACCGAACGTACGCCACCTCCGAGTTCAGCACACGTTCAGCTCGATGACGATCCCCGGGCTCCGATCCAGCAAAGCTTCGGGGATGAGTTCCGTCAGCACGACGGCGTGGTGATGATGATGATGCTCTACGGGCGCAGGGCTTCGCCTAAACTCCACGACGATATGACCGAGGTGGAATATGGTGGAGGGGGGCACCGCACACGGCTAAGGAACGATCCATAGATCAACTTGTGTGTTATGGGGTGCCCCCCTGCCCCCGTATATAAAGGAGCAAGGGGGGAGGAGGCCGGCCCTAGGAGGGGGCGCGCCAAGTGTGGAGTCCTACTAGGACTCCCTAGTCCTAGTAGGATTCCACCTCCCTTGTTGGAGTAGGAGAAGGGGAAAGAGGGGGAGAGGAAGAAGGAAAGGGGGGTTGCGCCCCTTGTCAAATTCGGACCAGAGGGGGGGCACAGGCCTCCTTCCTTTTGGCCTCTCTCCTCTATTCCCGTATGGCCCAATAAGGCCCATATACTCCCCGGCGAAGTAACTCTCCGGTACTCCGAAAAATACCCGAATCACTCGGAACCTTTCCGAACTCCGAATATAGTTGTCCAATATATCGATCTTTACGTCTCGACCATTTCGAGACTCCTCGTCATATCCCCGATCTCATCCGGGACTCTGAACTCCTTCGGTACATCAAAACACATAAACTCATAATATAACTGTCATCAAAACCTTAAGCGTGCGGACCCTACGGGTTCGAGAACTATGTAGACATGACCTAGAACTATTCTCGGTCAATAACCAATAGCGGAACCTGGATGCTCATATTGGCTCCTACATATTCTACGAAGATCTTTATCGGTCAAACCGCATAACAACATACGTTGTTCCCTTTGTCACCGGTATGTTACTTGCCCGAGATTCGATCGTCGGTATCCAATACCTAGTTCAATCTTGTTACCGGCAAGTCTCTTTACTCGTTATGTAATGCATCATTCTGTAACTAACTCATTAGCTACATTGCTTGCAAGGCTTATAGTGATGTGCATTACCGAGAGGGCCCAGAGATACCTCTCCGACAATCGGAGTGACAAAACCTAATCTCGAAATACACCAACCCAACATGTACCTTTGGAGACACCTATAGTACTCCTTTATAATCACCCAGTTATGTTGTGACGTTTGGTAGCACCCAAAGTGTTCCTCCGGTAAATGGGAGTTGCATAATCTCATAGTTACAGGAACATGTATAAGTCATGAAGAAAGAAATAGCAACATACTAAACGATCAAGTGCTAGGCTAACGGAATGGGTCATGTCAATCACATCATTCTCCTAATGATGTGATCCCGTTAATCAAATGACAACTCTTTTGTCCATGGCTAGGAAACATAACCATCTTTGATAAACAAGCTAGTCAAGTAGAGGCATACTAGTGACACTATGTTTGTCTATGTATTCACATATGTATTATGTTTCCGGTTAATACAATTCTAGCATGAATAATAAACATTTATCATGAAATAAGGAAATAAATAATAACTTTATTATTGCCTCTAGGGCATATTTCCTTCAGTCTCCCACTTGCACTAGAGTCAATAATCTAGTTCACATCGCCATGTGATTTAACACCAATATTCACATCTGTATATGATTAACACCCATAGTTCACATCATCATGTGAACAACACCCAAAGGGTTTACTAGAGTCAATATTCTAGTTCACATCGCTATGTGATTAACACCCAAAGAGTACTAAGGTGTGATCATGTTTTGCTCGTGAGAGAAGCTTAGTCAACGGGTCTGTCACATTCAGAGCCGTATGTATTATGCAAATATTCTATGTCCACAATGCTCTGCACGGAGCTACTCTAGCTAATTTCTCCCACTTTCAATATGTATCCAGATTGAGACTTAGAGTCATCTAGATTGGTGTAAAAGCTTGCATCATTGTAACTTTCTACGATGGGCTCTTTTATCACCTCCATAATCGAGAAACATCTCCTTAGTCCTCACTAAGGATATTCTTGACCGATGTCCAGTGATCTACTCTTAGATCACTATTGTACTCCATTGCCCAATTCTGTGCAAGGTATACAATAGGTCTGGTACATAGCATATCATACTTTATAGAACCTATGACTGAGGCATAGGGAATGACTTTTCATTCTCTTTCTATTTTCTGCCATGGTCGGGTCTTGAGTCTTACTCAATTTCACACCTTTGCAACACAGGCAAGAACTCTTTCTTTGACTGCTCCATTTTGAACTACTTCAAAATCTTGTCAAGGTATGTACTCATTGAAAAAACTTATCAAGCCTCTTGATCTATCTCTATAGATCTTGATGCTCAATATGTAAGTAGCTTTACCGAGGTCTTTCTTTTAAAGAACTCCTTTCAAACACTCCTTTGTGCTTTGCAGAATAATTCTACACTATTTCCGATCAACAATATGTCATTCACATATACTTATCAGAAATGTTCTAGTGCTCCCACTCACTTTCTTGTAAATACAGGCTTCACCGTAAGTCTGTACAAAACTATATTCTTTGATCAACTTATCAACGCGTATATTCCAACTCTGAGATGCTTGCACCAGTCCATAGATGGATCGCTGGAGCTTGCACATTTTGTTAGCACCTTTAGGATTGACAAAACCTTCTGGTTGCATCATATACAACTCTTCTTTAAGAAAACCATTAAGGAATGCAGTTTTGACATCCATTTGCCAGATTTCATAAAATGTGGTAATTGCTAACTTGATTCGAACAGACTTAAGCATCGCTATAGTTGAGAAAATCTCATTGTAGTCAATACCTTGAACTTGTCAAAAACCTTTTTGCAACAAGTCGAGCTATGTAGATAGTAACACTACTATCAGCATTTGTCTTCCTCTTGAAGATCCATTTATACAATATGGCTTGCCGATCATCGGGCAACTCCACCAAAGTCCACACTATGTTCTCATACATGGATCCTATCTCAGATTTCATGGCCTCCAGCCATTTCGCGGAATCTGGGCTCATCATCGTTTCCTCATAGTTCGTAGGTTTATCATGGTCTAGTAACATGACTTTCAGAACAGGATTACCGTACCACTCTGGTGCGGACCGTACTCTGGAAGACGTACGAGGTTCTGTAGTAACTTGATCAGAAGTTTCATGATCATCATCATTAGCTTCCTCACTAATTGGTGTAGGAATCACTGGAACTGATTTCAGTGATGAACTATTTTCCAATTCGGGAGAAGGTACAGTTACCTCATCAAGTTCTACTTTCCTCCCACTCACTTCTTTCGAGAGAAACTTCTTCTCTAGAAAGGATCCATTCTTGGCAACGAATGTTTTGCCTTCAGATTTGTGATAGAAGGTGTACCCAACAGTTTCCTTTGGGTATTCTATGAAGACGCACTTCTCCGATTTGGGTTTGAGCTTATCAGGATGAAACTTTTTTACATAAGCATCGTAGCCCCAAATTTTAAGAAATGACAACTTGGGTTTCTTGCTAAACCACAGTTCATATAGTGTCGTCTCAATGGATTTAGATGGTGCCCTTTTAACGTGAATGCAGCTGTCTCTAATGCATAACCCCAAAACAATAGTGGTAAATCAATAAGAGACATCATAGATCGCACCATATCCAATAAAGTGCGGTTACGACGTTCGGACACACCATAATGTTGTGGTGTTCCAGGTGGCGTGAGCTGTGAAACTATTCCACATTGTTTTAATTGAAGACCAAACTCGTAACTCAAATATTCGTCTCCGCGATCAGATTGCAGAAACTTTAGTTTCTTGTTACGATGATTTTTCCACTCCACTCTGAAATTCTTTGAACCTTTCAATTATTTCAGACTTATGTTTCATCAAGTAGATATACCCATATCTGCTCAAATCATCTTGTGAAGGTCAGAAAATAACGATACTTGCCACGAGCATCAACACTCATTGGATCGCATACATCGGTATATATTATTTCCAATAAGTCAGTAGCTTGTTCCATTGTTCCGGAGAACGGAGTTTCAGTCATCTTACCCAAAAGGCACGGTTCGCAAGCATCAAATGATTCATAACCAAGTGATTCCAAAAATCCATCTTTATGGAGTTTCTTCATGCGCTTTACACCGATATGACCCAAACGGCAGTGCCACAAATAAGTTGCACTATCATTATTAACTTTTCATCTTTTGGCATCAATATTATGAATATGTGTATCACTACGATCGAGATCCAACAAACTATGTTCATTGGGTGTATGACCATCGAAGGTCTTATTCATTCAAACAGAATAACAATTTTATTCTCTAAGTTTAAATGAAAAAACGTATCGCAATAAATATGATCAAATCATATTCATGCTCAATGCAAACGCCAAATAACATTTATTTAGGTTTAACACTAATCCCGAAAGTATAGGGAGTGTGCGATGATGATCATATCAATCTTGGAACTACTTCCAACACTCATCGTCACTTCACCCTTCAACTAGTCTCTATTTATTCTGTAACTCCTGTTTCGAGTTACTAATCTTAGTAACTGAACAAGTATCAAATACTCAAGGGTTACTATAAACACTAGTAAGGCACACATCAATAACCTGTATATCAAATATACCCTTGTTCACTTTGCCATCCTTCTTATCCACCAAATATTCAGGGTATTTCCGCTTCCAGTGACCATTTCCTTTGCAGTGTAAGCACTTAGTTTTAGGCTTTGGTCCAGCTTTGGGCTTCTTCGCGGGAGTGACAACTTGCTTGTCATTCTAATTGAAGTTCCCTTTCTTTCCCATTGCCCTTTTCTTGAAACTAGTGGTCTTGTCAATCATGAACACTTAATGCTCTTTCTTGATTTCTACCTTCGTCGATTTCAACATCACGAAGAGCTCGGGAATCGTTTTCGTCATCCCTTGCATACTATAGTTCATCATGAAGTTCTAGTAACTTAGTGATGGTGACTAGAGAATTCTGTCAATCACTATCTTATCTGGAAGATTAACTCCCACTTGATTCAAGCGATTGAAGTACCCAGACAATCTGAGCACATGCTCACTAGTTGAGCGATTCTCCTCCATCTTTTAGCTATAGAACTTGTTGGAGACATCATATCTCTCAACTCGGGTATTTTCTTGAAATATTAACTTCAACTCATGGAACATCTCATATGGTCCATGACGTTCAAAACGTCTTTGAAGTCCCGATTCTAAGCCGTTAAGCATGGTGCACTAAACTATCAAGTAGTCATCATACTGAGCTAGCCAAACGTTCATAACGTCTGCATCTGCTCCTGCAATAGGTCTGTCACCTAGCGGTGCATTAAGGACATAATTCTTCTATGCAGCAATGAGGATAAACCTCAGATCACGGATCCAATCCGCATCATTGCTACTAACATCTTTCAACACAGTTTTCTCTAGGAACATATCAGCATATGAAAGCAACAACGCAAGCTATTGATCTATAACATTATTTGCAAAATACTACCAGGACTAAGTTCATGATAAATTTAAGTTCAATTAATCATATTACTTAAGAACTCCCACTTAGACAGACATCTCTCTAGTCATCTAAGTGATCACGTGATCCAAATCAACTAAACCATAACCAATCATCACGTGAGATGGAGTAGTTTTCAATGGTGAACATCACTATGTTGATCATATCAACTATATGATTCACGCTCGACCTTTCAGTCTCCGTGTTCCGAGGCCATATCTGCATATGCTAGGCTCGTCAAGTTTAACCTGAGTATTCTGCGTGTGCAAAAACTGGCTTCCACCCGTTGTAGATGGACGTAGAGCTCATCACACCCGATCATCACGTGGTGTCTGGGCACGGCGAACTTTGGCAACGGTGCATACTCAGGGAGAACACTTCTTAATAATTTTAGTGAGAGATCATCTTAAAATGCTACTGTCAATCAAAGCAAGATAAGATGCATAAAGGATAAACATCACATGCAATCAATATAAGTGATATGATATGGCCATCATCATCTTGTGCTTGTGATCTCCATCTCCGAAGCACCGTCGTGATCACCATCGTCACCGGCGCGACACCTTGATCTCCATCGTAGCATCGTTGTCGTTTACGCCATCTATTGCTTCTACGACTATCGCTACCGCTTAGTGATAAAGTAAAGCAATTACAGGGCGTTTGCATTTCATACAATAAAGCAACAACCATATGGCTCCTGCCAGTTGCCGATAACTTCGGTTACAAAACATGATCATCTCATACAATAAAATATAGCATCACGTCTTGACCATATCACATCACAACATGCCCTGCAAAAACAAGTTAGACGTCCTCTACTTTGTTGTTGCAAATTTTACGTGGCTGCTACGGGCTTAGCAAGAACCGTTCTTACCTACGCATCAAAACCACAATGATAGTTCGTCAAGTTAGTGTTGTTTTAACCTTCGCAAGGACCGGGCGTAGCCACACTCGATTCAGCTAAAGTGAGAGAGACAGACACCCGCCAGCCACCTTTAAGCACAAGTGCTCGCAACGGTGAAACCAGTCTCGCGCAAGCGTACGCGTAATGTCGGTCCGGGCCACTTCATCTCACAATACCATCGAACCAAAGTATGACATGCTGGTAAGCAGTATGACTTGTATCGCCCACAACTCACTTGTGTTCTACTCGTGCATATGACATCTACGCATAAAACCAGGCTCGGATGCCACTGTTGGGGAACGTAGTAATTTCAAAAAAATTCCTACGTACATGCAAGATCATGGTGATGGCATAGCAACGAGAGGAGAGAGTGTTGTCCACGTACCCTCGTAGACCGTAAGCGGAAGCATTATGACAACGCGGTTGATGTAGTCGTACGTCTTCACGATCCGACCGATCCAAGTACCGAACGTACGGCACCTCCGAGTTCAGCACACGTTCAGCTCGATGACGATCCCCGGGCTCCGATCCAGCAAAGCTTCGGGGATGAGTTCCGTCAACACGACGGCGTGGTGACGATGATGATGCTCTACTGGCGTAGGGCTTCGCCTAAACTCCGCGACGATATGACCGAGGTGGAATATGGTGGAGGGGGGCACCGCACACGGCTAAGGAACGATCCGTAGATCAACTTGTGTGTTATGGGGTGCCCCCCTGCCCCCATATATAAAGGAGCAAGGGGGGAGGAGGCCGGCCCTAGGAGGGGGCGCGCCAAGTGTGGAGTCCTACTAGGACTCCCTAGTCCTAGTAGGATTCCACCTCCCTTGTTGGAGTAGGAGAAGGGGAAAGAGGGGGAGAGGAAGAAGGAAAGGGGGGCTGCGCCCCTTGTCCAATTCGGACCAGAAGGGGGGCGCAGGCCTCCTTCCTTTTGGCCTCTCTCCTCTATTCTCGTATGGCCCAATAAGGCCCATATACTCCCCGGCGAATTCCCGTAACTCTCCGGTACTCCGAAAAATACCCGAATCACTCAGAACCTTTCTGAACTCCGAATATAGTTGTCCAATATATCGATCTTTACGTCTCGACCATTTCGAGACTCCTCGTCATATCCTCGATCTCATCCGGGACTCCGAACTCCTTCGGTACATCAAAACTCATAAACTCATAATATAACTGTCATCAAAACCTTAAGCGTGCGGACCCTACGGGTTCGAGAACTATGTAGACATGACCTAGAACTATTCTCGGTAAATAACCTATAGCGGAACCTGGATGCTCATATTGGCTCCTACATATTCTACGAAGATCTTTATCGGTCAAACCGCATAACAACATACGTTGTTCCCTTTGTCATCGGTATGTTACTTGCCCGAGATTCGATCGTCGGTATCCAATACCTAGTTCAATCTCGTTACCGGCAAGTCTCTTTACTCGTTATGTAATGCATCATTCCATAACTAACTCATTAGCTACATTGCTTGCAAGGCTTATAGTGATGTGCATTACCGAGAGGGCCCAGAGATACCTCTCCGACAATCGGAGTGACAAAACCTAATCTCGAAATACGCCAACCCAACATGTACCTTTGGAGACACCTGTAGTACTCCTTTATAATCACCCAGTTACGTTGTGACGTTTGGTAGCACCCAAAGTGTTCCTCCGGTAAACGGGAGTTGCATAATCTCATAGTTACAGGAACATGTATAAGTCATGAAGAAAGCAATAGCAACATACTAAACGATCAAGTGCTAGGCTAACGGAATGGGTCATGTCAATCACATCATTCTCCTAATGATGTGATCCCGTTAATCAAATGACAACTCTTTTGTCCATGGCTAGGAAACATAACCATCTTTGATAAACGAGCTAGTCAAGTAGAGGCATACTAGTGACACTATGTTTGTCTATGTATTCACACATGTATTATGTTTCCGGTTAATACAATTCTAGCATGAATAATAAACATTTATCATGAAATAAGGAAATAAATAATAACTTTATTATTTCCTCTAGGGCATATTTCCTTCATCTCCACCACGCGCTACTCCACTAGCTACTCTTCAACCACCCCTCCACAGGCTCCTGTTCAACCACCCCTCCACCATCTACTGTTCATCCAGCCCTCCACGCGGTCGTCCTGTTCATCCAGCCCTCCACGGGGTCCTGTTCATCCAGCCCCAACCGGCTCGATCAATCGTGGTCCTGTTCATCCAGAGGCAACGCCACGGGGTCTTGTTCATCCACCCCCACCGCTCACTGTTCATCCAAACCCCCCACAACACTCACTGTTCATCCAGAGGCAGCATCGATCGGCTTCAGTTAGCAGCAGTAGCGAAGGAATCACTTGATCGGGTTCAGTAACAGCCATCGGTCGATCGCTCGGATTCAGTAACGCGTAGCCTGCAGTGCAATCGCTCAGGATCAGTTAGAGCCCAACGCCTCACTCGGGTTCGGTTAGATCCAACTCCTCGCACATACGCGCTTACGAGTATGAGAGAAATGCGCATCACTCGGCCCCCAACCACCCACCGTAACCGGGAACTCCCTGAAATTTTCCTCGCCCTCGCTTCTACCATGGTTTTTTCCGTCATGGACGGCCCAAAGAATGTCGTGCAGCTGCGTCTCCAGTCCGCCCAGGACGAAAAGCCCATTTTCTGTCATGATTTTTTGTCATAAAAGTAGGAGCCACCACATCTATGATGATACCGGGTTTTGTCACAATTATCGTCATAGAAGTGTCATAAGTATGACAGAAAAAATTTTGATCGGCCCAAAATGTCACGGATGTGTCTTTTTTTGTAGTGCATAAAAGTGCATGACAACCTCTGCTTCCCTCTGCTAAGGGCCTATCTTTTACTTTATGTCTTTTACTTTATGCAAGAGTCAATGTGATCTTCACCTTTCCCTTTTTCATTTTATCCTTTGGCAAGCACCTCGTGTTGGAAAGATCCTAATATATATATCCAATTGGACGTAGGTTAGGATGAACTATTATTGTTGACATCACCCAAAGGTGAATACGTTGGGAGGCAACACTATAAGCCCCTATCTTTCTCAGCGTCCGATTAAAACTTCATCAGCATAAGTATTGCGTGAGTGTTACCAATTGTAGAAGACTATATGATAGTTGAGTATGTGGAGTTTGCTAAATCAAGCTCTGACATAGACCCTTCCTGAGAATAAGATGAATTGTAATTATTGATGACTGAGAATGAAGTTTGCTAGTTTTCAAGAAAGTTTATGGTCTATGCTTTAACATGTGAATAGCTTGTTACTTGATCATGAAGAGTTTTATGAGATGAGCTACTATTATGACATATAATCATGCTAGAAAAGGTGATTGGAATTATCATTGATCAAACTTGTGCACCTGCTAGCATTCACACTTCATAAATTCTTTATTTTATCATTTACCTACTCAAGGACGAGCAGGAATTAAGCTTGGGGATGCTGATACGTCTCCAACGTATCTATAATTTATGAAGCATTCATGCTATTATATTAACTGTTTTGGATGATTATGGGCTATATTATACACTTTTATATTACTTTTGGGACTAACCTGTTAACCGGAGGCCCAGCCCATATTGTTGTTTTCTTGCATATTTCACTGTTTCGAAGAAAAGGAATATCAAATGGAGTCCAAACGGAATGAATCCTTCGGAAAAGTTATTTTTCGAACAGAAGCAATCCCGGGAACTTGGAGTGCAAGCCAGTGAAGCGTCGAGGAGGCCATGAGATAGGGGGCACGTCCACCCCCTGGGCGCGCCCTCCACCCTCATGGGCCCCTCGAGGCTCCCCCGACCAACTCCTTTCGCCTATATATTTCCATATACCCTAAAAACACCGAAAAAGAAGATAGATCGGGAGTTCCGCCGCCGCAAGCCTCTGTAGCCACCAAAAACCTCTCGGGAGCCCGTTTCGGCACCCTGCCGGAGGGGGAACCCATCACCGGTGGCCATCTTCATCATCCCCACGCTCTCCATGACGAGGAGGGAGTAGTTCACCCTCGGGGCTGAGGGTATGTACCAGTAGCTATGTGTTTGATCTCTCTCTCTCTCTCTTGTGTTCTCTCTATGGCACGATCTTGATGTATCGCGAGCTTGGCTATTATAGTTGGATCTTATGATGTTTCTCCCCCTCTACTCTCTTGTAATTGATTGAGTTTTCCCTTTGAAGTTATCTTGTCTGATTGAGTCTTTAAGGATTTGAGAACACTTGATGTATGTCTTGCCGTGCTTATCTGTGGTGACAATGGGATATCACGTGATCCACTTGATGTATGTTTTGGTAATCAACTTGTGGGTTCCGCCCATGAACCTGTGTATAGGGGTTGGCACACATTTTCGTCTTGACTCTCCGGTAGAAACTTTGGGGCACTCTTTGAAGTACTTTATGTTGGTTGAATAGATGAATCTGGGATTGTGTGATGCATATCGTATAATCATGCCCATGGATACTTGAGGTGACAATGGAGTATCTAGGTGACATTAGGGTTTTGGTTGATTTGTGTCTTAAGGTGTTATTCTAGTATGAACTATATGATAGATTGAACGGAAAGAATAGCTTCATGTTATTTTACTACGGACTCTTGAATAGATAGAACAGAAAGGATAACTTTGAGGTGGTTTCGTACCCTACCATAATCTCTTCGTTTGTTCTCCGTTATTAGTGTCTTTGGAGTGACTCTTTGTTGCATGTTGAGGGATAGTTATGTGATCCAATTATGTTATTATTGTTGAGAGAACTTGCACTAGTGAAAGTATGAACCTTAGGCCTTGTTTCCTACCATTGCAATACTGTTTACGCTCACTTTTATCATTAGTTACCTTGCTGTTTTTATATTTTTAGATTACAAAAACCTATATCTATTATCCATATTGCACTTGTATCACCATCTCTTCGCCGAACTAGTGCACCTATACAATTCACCATTGTATTGGGTGTGTTGGGGACACAGGAGACTCTTTGTTATTTGGTTGCAGGGTTGCTTGAGAGAGACCATCTTCATCCTACGCCTCCTATGGATTGATAAACCTTAGGGCATCCACTTGAGGGAAATTTGCTACTGTCCTACAAACCTCAGCACTTGGAGGCCCAACAACGTCTTCAAGAAGAAGGTTGTGTAGTAGACATCAGGTATTCCTCAAAAAAAAGTATAGCTGGGCTAGCCATTTTCAGCTTGAAAAAAATTAATATATGGGCTAGATATCTGGCCTGGGCTAGGCGGGCCACAACCCGCCCAGTTAATATCCTGCTCTCCTCTGAACAACAACACAAACATCTCTTAAGAAAAACTCTGCAGTGCTCACACCTCAAAAATACAAATACTTCTCGAGCTGCTTGGTCCGAGCTGTCGGTCGTTCCTTGTGCAATTCTCTCATTTATTGACTACATAGGTTGACAATGGTGTGGGACCGTGATGTCAGGTAACCAGAAGGAAGCAAAAAAATTACAGTTGTATATAATAAAGAGGCACTTGCATACGTGCGGCTATGGCCCTGGTGAGTCCCCACTGTCATCCTCTCCAAGTAAAGTCATCTCCTCATTCCTCATGTTCGTTGACCATGTTGACAACGCGAGACGATGGCGCCACGGCGAGCGCAACAACTTGAAGGACGACGAAGAGGGCCTCGAAGGCCCTACGGATGGTCTAATACAGCGCCGCCTGCTCATTCGAGAAGCCAAGATCATAGGGCCACATGTCCGCGGCGGCATTGTCGTTCGCTTGTTCACCGGTGCTCGTTGAGGAGACAAAGGTTGCGGCACAGGTCCTACCGTGCTGGTAGCTCTTCCGCCATTAGGGCGTCGAAGTGCAGCCGCACCTACTCTATGGTGAACACGGCATGAACCGGCTTGGACAGTGGCGCCGGCTCCTGGTCGAAAGCTATGTCCATCGTCTGATTGTCATCGCTCAGCTCGGCAAGCTCGCTGGCTAGCCAACATGTCCGGCTTCTAGACCGACCCGCTGCCAAGCACGAGTCTGACTGCCTTGGCCCACCCAGACCACCTCCCTCGCTCGCACGCGCTTTCCGCCCGAAACGGTCAGCGCCGCCCGCCCTCTTCCTGATATAGGAGATTGCTCCGCCTTCAAACGACACAAGTGTCGTCCGTCTGTCTGTCTGCCGCCCACATTAATGATACGTGGTTGCCGAGGCGGCTACTCCAGCGCAACACGTCCGTCCCTCCGCCGCCCACCATTGCTATATAAACTGCTGCACCAGCCATAGCCGCAGTCATCCGCCTCCGTTCCCTTTCTCCTGTCCACACCACTACTGCCCACCATAGCTTCCTCGCGATCCAACGCTCTTTGGGACGGGCAGACGACGAACCATAAGGAGATGGCAGCCATTGCTACCGACTGGCTGGCCGGTAGGCAGCCGGAGGACAACGACGTCCCAATGGAGAACATGGTAGTCGATGATCTGGCGCCAACCCATTCCTCCGTGTCATCCTCGCTGGTGCATTGCACCATGACCATCGGCGAGGCCCGTGCCCAATACATGGACACGGTGAGGCAGAAGCATCAGGAGTAGTTCCGGGAGATGCAGGCCGACGCCGCCTAGAACCATCATCTCCTCCAGGAGCACCTATAGGCGGAGGAGCAGATCGCCGCGAAGCGGGCAGAGCAGGAGGCGCTGCTCGACTTGTACCACTCCACCCGCGAGGGCCGCCTCGAGCACTGGCGGTACGGCATGCGGGTGGCGGAGGCTGCAGCCGCCTACAAAGAGGGCAATGAAGCGGGCAAGGCGCTATTTGGAGAGACCGAGGACAAGGTAGAGGACAATGCCAGCTCCGACGAGTCCCCGCTCCGCTGGCATTGATGAGGCCCTGCTTCGCCGAGGCCCCTCGGTGCCAACAACAAGGCAGAGGACATTGTCGGCTCCGCCGAGGCCCCGCCCTGCCGGCACCAAGGCGGAGGCCCCCTACTCCGCCGATGCCCCGCCCCACCAACAACGAGGCAGAGGACATCGCCGGCTCAGCCGAGGCCCCATCCTGCCAGCAACGAGGGAGAGGATTTCCCCCGCTCCGTCGAGGCGCCACCCTGTTGGCAAGGAGATAGAGGACACCGCCGGCTCCGTCGATGCCCCACCCCGCTGCCAACGAGGCCGCGCCACATAGAAAACAAGGAAGAGTAGAACACGGGAGGTCACCGCCGCTCGGGTCCAAGTAAGGCCACCGCTGCTACCCTGCGGTTGAAGCCAAGCTAGGTGGGTTGACCATTGACTGGCAATTAGCTACTTGGCGGCGACATGGAGTCGGAGAGCTATGTTGGCGAAGGATGCTGCTTCTACTTAACTGCTGGTGCAGTTGGCTGGCTGACACGTGGGCCCAACAGGCATCTGGGCCACATGTCAGTTACGCAACTGCACCTGCAGTTAAGTCACCGAAGCTCAGTCCGCTGGAGAAGAAGCTTTTGTTCGGCTCAGCCGGACACAGGTGGGTAGCTTCGGTTAATTAATTATACCTCTAGCGCACCCCTTTTTAGTTGAAGAAGGTATGAAATGTAATGAAATCCGGCATGTTTATTGAAATCTGACTGTATATGAATGAATTTAGTTCGATTAGTTCGAATTCTTGAAACACTGGCATTGAATGAACATGCAAAACAATACGTACTAGCATTATTCCCAGGGTGATCACCTTGTTTGCAGCAGTTTCACGTGTACTCTCTCCGGTCCTTTTTAGTCTACATACAAGTTTTGTCTGCAGTCAAAGTATCTCTACTTTGACCAATCTTATAGAAAAAAGTATGAACTTTCACAATGTGCGAAGTAAAAAGGAACAGAGGGAGTACGAAGAGTTTGAGCAGCTTTTTAGCGTTCCTGTACATTACAATCAAACACACAGGCCTGGCAATTCATAGAGAACATTCAAAACAATCGATGATTATGCATCTCAGCGATTCACATGTCAGAGCCAATATTTACTTCACAACTAAATAATAAAGAAAAATTGATCGATGCTGCTGACAGCAAAGGGCGTCCCATTCGAAAATATCAAACGCATGTCTTCTTGCTAACATCAATGAGCAAAAGTTGACAAGGTTGTCCCATTCCAAAATGTTAAATGCTTGTTATTTTGCGTACATCAATGAGAAAACTTTGACAAGGTTTTCCCATTCCAAAATATCAAATGCCTATGATTGTGGAATGGGTAGGGTTTGCCATCAGTTCGGACATTGACATGGCACCTCATGCTAAATAAACTAGTTGTTCTTTTTGTGTAGTTACACCAAAATCAACCAAATTCGTGCATGGCTTGTATGATTTCGCCCTTATATGTTGCAACGCCTTGAACTTATTGGTACCTTCTTTCTTGTGGTGGAAATGAATGATTCGATGTATTCATGAACATTTTGTGATGTTTCCACTGAAATCAAGCCGAGCACTCCTGTTTGCACAAATACAAAAAAGTGATTAGTATAAAGCAAACTGTATTATGATTGACAGTTTAAACAGGCACCTACATGGTCCATGTAGAGCACACTTTTTAAAAAATTGAACTCACCGGAAAGAATCCTAGAACAACATTGTACTTGCGCATCACAGCGAAAAAATGAAGATCTATCAGTCCTTCTAAGCTGAAGTTAGTTTGATCTTGTGGGGAGTAATGTAACCATCCTTCAACTGCTCCGTCTGATGAGAAGATAGACATGGCTTCTTCATCCTGGCATAATCGGAACTAGTCACTTCACGCACTCTATATTCTTCTTCAGAGGAGGATGATCCTATTGTGCAAAGACAAGAGGATAACTAAATGCTAGCATACCTGTTTGCTCGAAAAAAAGGAAAGGAAATATTTAAAACAACACAGATGAAGCACTTGTCAAGGACAATACCACTTTCTCATGAGAGTATCTAAACAGTAGCACAACACCAATAGAGATGACAAAACTCAATCATATGGATGAAATCTGTGGGCGAGTACCAACCTTTGTCAGGAGGCTTATTGTGTAGAGCATACAGATCAAGCACTTCTCCAGAACCATCTGTTGCTATCTACTATGGTTGCCATGCTTACTATATACTCCTCGATTAGTTTAATGTTTCCAACATCTTCTTGTGCAGTTCCACTAAAATATATGGTATCTTCAAAGAAGATCCCTATTTGCACAAGTAGAGATAATTACATATTACATTAAGAGTGGCATCAAATGAGTGGCAAAACAATTGCTCGTTCCAGCCATAGCAATAAACTAAGATGCAAAACTATATCATTACTTGTGTCATCACAGTTCCAGTGCTTCGTTACAACACCTGGAGTTCATTTTTGTTTTTCTTTCGCTTGTTCTTCCCCTTAATCACTTGGTTCAATAACAGGCAAGCTTCGCCTTCAATGTAAGATTTGGCATGTCAATTAGGGAGCACAAGTAAAGCACTAAACAACGGCATTAAGTTTCTAATGAAAGTGGCAAAATACAGGCCAATAGTTGTGAAATATTCTTATCTTACCTCAATGGGATATTACAGTGCACATATGGATTGGAAGTCTTGTCTCCATTTGTGTAGTTCACTAAAATCAAGCAACATTACCGTACAAGTAGCACAAGATATGAAAGCACACTACACAATCATGTGAAAGAAGGCTAGTACTGACCTCTCATGACGTGGAATTCAAACAACTCACAAGAAGAAGATCTGAACCAAATTTGCCAACACGGATAAGAAGTAAGATCTCCTCTTGTGCAGTTCCACTAAGATTAAGCGATCAAGCAACATTGTCAGTGTGACATCTTGGTTGAGCAACACAAAACACTCTTAAAACAAAAGTGTTTTGTGCAGTGCAACAAAAGGTCACAATAGAAATGAGGTGAAGTCAATAACCATGTTTACACAGAGGTGCAAAGGAAACAACTAGTGGTCAATAATGGTGGATGACACAGAAGTCAACAAAAAGAAGCATCTAACTTATCTAAATGGGAAAGAAAGCAAGACAGTAGCATTTCTCAAAAGGTGGTATTGATTAATATTAACAGAGAGATTATATTAACAATAAAATTCGTTAAACATGTAATTTGCTTTTAACTATGGCATTGCATCAATTTTCCAGCGGCATTATTAGAGGGTGTTTGTTTACAGGGACATTTTGGTGTAGGGACTAAAAAAACTCTATGTCAGTCCCATCTAAACCAAACAGGAGGAACTTTTAGGGACTAAAAGTGGGCATTTGGGACTAAAGAAAGAAGACCCCGATGGAGAGTCTTTTGGGGACTTTTTCCAACAGTTGCCCCTGCCCCGCATCTTGTCTCTATTAGATCATTACTTGGGGTACCATGGTCTTTTAGCATGTCATTTAATAACCTCTAGTCCATGTTTAGTCCCTGGAACCAAGCAGGTAGGGACTAGGGAGTTTTTAACCAAACAGGGCCTTAGATTAACAACAGCTAAAGAGTTGCACGGGACAGTGGATGCACCAGCACCATGTGCATCTACCGATGTATGAAGGGCTGATGCACAGTCTGTTGCAACAAAGAACAAATAACCAAGGATCATATTTGTGTTGGTCCTAGTTTTGTTATCTTTAGACACCTTTCCCTATGTGAGCGCAACAAATCTAGTCCTGCTCAAACTCTACAGCCTTGTCTCCCAAAACAAAAGATCAGTTTGTTATAGATGTGCGTACTGCATTTGTCATTGTTTTCCCTTTTCAACCAACATAGGTGTTGTATAGCCAGTCTGTACTAGTACTTTCCCCCTTCCTTTCCTCTTTGAACCACGTCCTAGATTCATGCTATACAACTTTCCCCCATTCCTTTCCTCTTTGAATCACGTCTTAGATTCATCCTATACAACTTTCCCCACTACTTTCCCCCCTTCCTTTCCTTTTTGAACCACGTCCTAGATTCATGATATACAACTTTTCCCATTACTTTCCCCCATTCCTTTCCTCTTTGAACCACGTCCTAGATTCATGCTATACAACTTTCCCCACTACTTTCCTGTTTGATCCAACACCTAGATTCGAGTGCAGAAGCAGACAAAGCACACATGCAGCTAGAGCAATGCTTGTAGAATAAGTAAATTATACCTTCAGGTTCTTGGGGTGTGGTTCGGTGGGCGACCGGAGGCCGTTCGGCCCACACTACACTACTAGGGAAAACCTTATACACAGCATCTTAGCAGTAGCGCTGGACAAAACAGGGCGCTGCTGCTACTTAGTAGTAGCGAGTTTAAATAAACCGCGCTACTGCTACTACTTTAGCAGTAGCGCGTTCTGCTAAAGAACGCTGCTGTTATACTTGTACTGGGCGCAGATGGCTAGCCCCACTTAGCAGTAGCGCGTATGCCCGACCAGCGCTACTACTACGTCCCTTAGCAGTAGCGCGTTTCTCTGAAACGCGCTACTACTTACTTACCTTATCCTAGAGCGGTTCACTACACCGGTACCCTCTCACTAACTCTCTCCCTCTCACTTGCTCTCGCCCGGCCGCGCCGAACCCGTCGTCCGCCACTGTCGCGTTGCTCCTCGCCGAGGTACTCCCTCCTCCCCCCTCCTCCCACCGCCCATCCCTCCTCCTTCTCTGGCCGCCCCCTCCCTCCTCCTTCTCCAGCCGCCCCCTCCCCCTCCATCCCCCGCCCCTCCCTCCTCCTCCTCCGGCTGCCCCTCCCCCTCCACCCCTCGCCCCTCCCTCCTCCTCCTCCGGACGCCCCCTCCCCCTCCTCCCCCGCCCCCTCCCTCCTCCGATCCCACCGGCCTCCTCCCCCTCCTCCTCTCTCCTTCTTCCTCCTCCGTCCATTTTTTTCCATTTTTTACTATTGTGTAATGTAGTTTTTTTACCATTTTTAGTAAGTGTTTAAAATAGTTAGTAAGTAACTTAATAAACTAGTTGAACTAGTTTGGTTTTACTAAGAACTAGTTGAATTGATAGAACTAATGTATTTTTAGTAAGAAAATTAATATAACTAGTTGAACTGGTTTATTTTTAGAAAGAACTAGTTTATTTCTATTTATAGTAAGTTTATTTTTAGTAAGAACTAGTTGAATTAATAGAACTAGTTGAACATGTCACGTTTGTTGTTATTTTTTTAGTTTAAGCAATTATTCCCGCATCAACGTCGATCGACGTAGATCGACGTTCGCTAGGGGTTTAGTTGTATTAGTGATGTTATATGGATGATACTATTCGGGGTGTATTAGTGATAACTTATAGGGTTTTTGTTTTTGCAGAAATCAAGGAGCCCCTCCATCATCCCCGCCGTCGTCCCCGTCACCGATCCCCTCTGACCTCGAGGTGAGACCAGCCAAATCTCCATGTCAATATTATTCCTATAAGATATGATGTAGATAAAAACATGTATATCTTGTGTTTCTCAAATAGGCCTATGTAGATAAAAACTTGTATATCCGAGTGGCCTATGTTTTGCCGGAGTGTTGATTAATTTCCGTTCCGGCAAATTTCAGGTGCTCGATATGTCCTGTTTTAGCGAAGGTCATGCCGAAATTTTCCATGAATTTTGGCATGACTTGTGCTAGAATATGTAGGAAATATCGAGTGGCCTGGATTTTCTAGAAAGATAATTAAACGATATTTCGGGTTGACTTTAAGACTGTCAAGGCCGAAGAATCCTGACTATTGTCGTGTGGGTCGTTTCTCCTTCTTCTCCGGGTGCTACACCTTTATTATGAACTAGGGGAAGGAGGAGTAACGACCATCACCGACGGTCGCAAATGTCAGAGAGGAATCAGTGAGGGAGAGTATCCACCATATATGTGAGGATGATGAATCTCGACTGTTGTCGTGGGGGTAGCTTCTCCTTCGTTCCCATGTGCTAGACAATTTGGTGTAATGCACTCGGGAACGAAAGGAGGAGCTACCATCACCGACGGTCGAATATATACACCACGTGAGCTGAGAGTTGTCAAGAAAAGACTCGACAGACCCATAGTCAACCCATGATGAATAATAATGATCTAATTTAGTTTTTGTAGTACATATATTTAATTGTACAAGTTTAATCTTCGAATTATGAATATAGAAAATGTCATCGGATGAAGAAGGTCCCGGGGAGTGCTCCTGGTGCGGCGACAATCGGGGTTTCTGCGACAGACCTCACCTGGACGACGATCGGCACTTCAGCATTAAGCTCGAGGAGGCCTTCGATTGTGAAAAGGTACGCTACGACGCTAAGTGTTTTTTTGTAATTAAGCTCGACTTTACTACTTCAACGTGTAATTTTCATCTTTTACAATTCAACAGCTTATCCCATGCCATGCAAGATGCTATGTCTTGGAGAGGATGGGTTTTGAAGATCATGAGAGGAATGAAACAAAGAAAATTAACCTAAGGACCCATCATGGTATGATTTTGAGGTAAATCTATACAATTCTGAGAGCGTATCCAATTTTGGTTGCCCGGGTTGGGAAGCACTTTGCAAGATGTATGCTTTTCAAGAGGGTATGTTTGTCACCATGGATCTTGGTGATTCTGACATCGACCAAGATAATTTGGACATTTGGGTTCTTGTTGATACGCTTCCAATTCTACCGCTATGTGAGTTCCTCAAACATAGTTATTAAGTAATTTTATATTGTTTATTTCAAAATAGTTGACAACTTATTTCCATTGATAGATTATTTTCATTCTTCAAAGAGTGTGCAGAAGATGGTAGACAGAACCAACTACACCGATGGCTCTGAGTTAACTTATCAAGAGAAAAATCATATGGTCGCATATTGTACTCACATTGAGAATTACAATGCCTTTTATCGAACTCCTCCAAATTATGGTGAATACGTGCCACTAGTGCACATGTTGAACAACGATAACTTCCATGGAGATTTCTTGGAAAGATTTTTTACTATTACGACATCCATGCATCTTTTGCATACTTCTAAAACTGAACTACATTGCTAACTATGAAGCTATTACTATGTTTTTCAACAGAAAATCCCGATGGATTGTGTGCCTCATTTGATGTATCAGAATGGTCGCCTGGATGTTTTGAACATACAGCCAGGTCGTCCTACGAATCTCACCTGTGCATACCAGATTTCTAAAAACGGTGAACACATGATAATCAAAGAATGGAAGAAATGTATGGACATTTGTAAGGAGGTTCTTGGAAGCAACATTGCGCGAAAGGCAAGAATTGTTGACAGGATAATCCCCATTCTCCATAATGGAGAGTCAGGGGCTATCTTGTTTTATGCTATTTTACCAAAGACAATATAGTAGGTCCTAAGAGAATGTAGTAGGTCCTATGAGGTACAATATGTTTATGAGAGTTGATGATGATGAGTAGTTGTGATTATGTCTAGTGACCAACTTGTATGTGATGTCTCATTGATGAAAACGATGATCATGATGAGGTGTTATATGACAAGGATGTATTATGATGATAAGTTGTTAATGATATGATGATGATATTTATTATATCATTGGGTGAAAGAACCGTGGATTAGTTTCAAGTGGATGTCCATCCACTTGAAACTAGTCCACGGTTCTTTCTCCCACTGATGTAATAACTCATTATGATGTAAAATCATTCTCTAAATTGCTGCGGTATGGAAACTTGTATAAAGGTGTATGAATACAACATGAAATAAAAAAGAAATACGGAATAATAGTAGTAGCGCGTTCTAGGAGAAGCGCTACTACTAATTACCAGTAGCGCTCGTTTTAGAAAGCGCTGCTACTAAGTCGATATAGCAGTAACGCGGTCCAGCCCACGCTACTGCTAACCTTTAGTTGTAGAACCTTACTAGTAGCGCGGTACCCCATGCTACTGATAGGCTTTAAACACGTGCTACTGCTAGGGTTTTCCCTAGTAGTGCTATGTACAGCGGCGAAGAAGAAGGGGTCGGAGGCCCTCCCGCGCCGCCGCTGGGTGAAAGAGAACAGTTGTGCCGGTAGTGGATTCCCTCCCTCGCTGACGGTGACAGTGTTAAGCCTCCTTCCCTTCCCGGCGGACGGATCCTGCCGGCTCTTTGACCAGCAGTGAGGAGAGAGAGAGGCTAACAAAGTCTTGTTTAGATCTGGAGAGGGTGAGAGAGTGTGAAGAGAGAAACTACAAGCGCTGAGGCTCCAGCGTGTATATATATACTGGAGAGAGAGTGTGAAGAGTGCAAACCCTAAAAAATAAGCGCCGAGGCTGCAGCGTATACGTGATGAGGTGATTATACTGTCACTACGAGATCGTATAGCTCTGTATCCATCCATTTTTACCGGTCAAAGAATCCTCCTGGCACCGCCCCAGATCACTTTCTCTTTCTGTCATGTGGGGCCTACCTGTCATTGGGTGGAAGAAAGAAGTCAAACAAAAACAAAATTATGCTCAAGTGTAGTTATCGAACCCGAGACCTCAAGTTTGATGAGCGAACAGGCTAACCATCTACACCACCCTCCCGTTATGTTCAACGAGAGGAAAATAACCTTTTATACATTCCTTCATTTGTGTGACAAGCATGCCGTGTTTTTTTTTGCGTGGGAGTCGTTGGGATTTAAATCATAATCGTGTCATGTGGCTTTGGTGGTAAGACTATCCACAATGGGAGTAACATAGGTGGTAACATCACACATCTTTAGGCAAAATAGATGATGTGGCGAGTAATTAATGAGGAAAGAGAGGCATGTGGTAACATATCTAGTTACTATAACATCACACATACCAAGACAAAATGAGTCTACAATCTAATAAATGAAGTGTTGCATGATACCACACAATGTTACTCCCCACTATAGAGGTAGTAACATAGACTAGTAACATATGCATGTTACTAGTCTAAGTTACAATCCATTGTGACTAGTCTAAGGTCTTTTGGGATTTAAAGCAGTGTTAGTAGTACAGAAATAATGCAACCTTAGTCACCTTACCTCTCTCCACATAGTACGTTGGGTCCCACCAGTCAAAGGGTGAAACAAACAAATTAATAAGAAAAATTAAAAGCACCAGCGGTGTATCTTACCTCACACATCTCGCTACTGCTCGTGAACATTGTCCAATTGATCCCTCTGTTCGCTCACGTAGTATTTTAAGTGAATCCTTATTATGACATGCACACAATTTCGGGCACTTGTATTCGACCTAAGTTAGTGTGCCACCGTATCTCGTACTACTCCCTCCGTCTAGGTGTAATAAGTCACGTTACAAGGTGCAGCAGGACCAAGGTGCAAGCAGATTGGACGAGAAGGAGAAACTTGACCGGTCCTTCCTCCAATCAAAGCCCTGATTTCTGTCTCTAAACGCAACAATTAATCCCAATAACTAAGAGATGCTGTTTTAGCTACCATGCAGGGCCACGTATAAACTCGCATGCAAGCCGACTTTGATTTCTTGACTGGTCAATGTGTAGTTGCGCTCCATGCATTGGGTTTCCGGGGGAGATAACAAGGCAGGGTAAGGAGCGTTTGGTTACATTGCTTAGGCTGAACATAGTGGTGAGTACGTGAAGTTTGCCGTCGGAAGCGAGCCGGTCTGGCTCTCCTAAGCTAGCAAGGTTTTTCTAGCCCACCCAAGCTAGCTGGCCCACAAAAGCTAACATATTTTGACAGTTCCAAACGCCTAACCTTGCCCGGCTAGGCTGTAAGCTGTTCTTGCTAAGGATTCAAACGGTCCCTAAGTAACAACGCTCGCTAGCAACAAGGCCAGGAGGGGATTGAGATGCAAAGTTAATGGATGACGCCTAAACATTTTGGGAATATTTGATTTTCGTAAGATGACTTAACACCTAGACAAAGGGAGTACTACTCCTCAGTCCAGGTTTGATGGAATATTCGTCACGTCTTCTCATCTTGTATGTACTCCATTTGAATCTCACTTCCTGTGGCTTCGCACTCGCACGATATTCCTATTCTATGAACCTGTGTGTGCATGTGCACGTGTGTGTGTGTGTATTTAACAACAGGTGTGTGTTAGAGAGAGCGACACATCGACCTACTCCTACAAAGAGATGGTGTGTAGTGTACGATTTAGCCGCGAGAGTTGGTGCATCCTCTCATTTCTGGGCATCCGGTCGGGACAGGCGAACAGCTGGCATGCCCGCTCCTGACCAGCCCGGCCCACCCAAAGCCCCTCCATCGCCCGCGCACGCTTCCCGCCCAAAATGGTCAGCGTCGCTTCAAAGAATTGGTGTCACATTCATGCCCGGGCAGAGCGGACGCGACCTCTCATTGGCGCTTGTGTTGAAGGGAGAAGCGGATTCAAGAGTGATGGTTGTTTCGTCCGTCCAACTTACTGCTGGGTCTATGTGATTTGACGGCTCATTGGTCATTATTACTGAGGTGGTAAGACTGCTGGATGTCCCACGCTTTCGGCTAAAGGAGGTACTACTAGATTACAATTTTCTCCATTCTAACAGTGGAGGAGTGCGAGAGCAGTGAAAACACGCAGGCTCAGTGATTACATGGCCCACCTCACACTATCACCATATTTTCTGGACACCGTGCGACACCTAACTCTTTACATAGTACTAGTATAGTATGTATTGTAATTTATCAGCGAGATAAATTTGTACAATGCTATGAAGTTTCCAACTTCTATTTCATGTATCTTGCGTCCAAGGTTGCCCGTTGCAACATTTCATTAAATACAAAGGAGACTAACATGCATGCTATTGCATCTCAATGATTGACAGATCATAGCCAATATGTACTCCCTTCGTTCCAAAATAAGTGTCTCAACTTTATGCAAACTTTAGTACAAAGTTGTACTACTACTAAAGTTGACACTTATTTTGGAATAGAGACAGCTAAAGAAAAAAATTGATCCATGCAGTCCCTAGCCCTTGAACCGTAAACCCTAACCAGGCTTTAATTTGCTAGCAACGTTGGAGCTTCTGAAGAAATGAAGTTTGCAACCCTTTGTCCATCGGGTCATTTTGTGAAGTTTCACCAAAATCGAGATGAGCATCCCTGTGGCAAAGAAATTGAAGAAGCATGATTAGAATAAGATTACCGGGACTAGTTGATGAGACATAAACTCTTCACAAATACAGTACGTAGAGGCCAGTAGAGGTATGTGCGGGGCAAAGAAGTAGAGAAATATCCACATGGAGTAATGTGGGAAGCTGGCGCAATGGTGCAAGCCGGCTTTAAAGGGAGTTGTACCTGAGGGATGTTGGGACGTAGCTCAACCTAGAGGAGGGCGGCGGGAGGCGGTAACTACCCACGTCGCGGCAGTGAGCAAGGGACGAAGGCAACCTCACCGGATTTGTGAGAGAGAACGGCAGGGACCCCTGATCGGGACGTGCCGACAGTGGGTTTTCGCCGTCGGCGATGGCGACCGCATCTACACTAAGCATCCACCCCTTCCCCCGGCGGACGTGATCCACCGGAATGTTAGAGATGT
Organism: Triticum aestivum; assembly: GCF_018294505.1. Lineage (NCBI taxonomy): Eukaryota > Viridiplantae > Streptophyta > Magnoliopsida > Poales > Poaceae > Triticum > Triticum aestivum. Next base: position 578,181,837 of record NC_057795.1, read on the forward strand.
GGCCACAGTCGTGTTGTGCGAGAGAGTGTGAAGAGAGCAACCCCAACAAGCAACCGTGTAGGCTCGTCCTGCCTATGTATATAGCGGAGCGGTTTCCTTTTCTCTCCATATGAACCTATTTATATTGCATACATGCCACTGAAGAAAAAAAAAACTTTATTTATAAATGACGCGGCACCTACTACTCGTTCTCCTATAAACCTTGCGCTTGGCATCTCCAAAATATTAACCTTGCGATTGGCTCTTCGCCTCTTTGAGAAGTCGAGCAATAATGGTATTGCAGTATATATCGTTCTTGCTATATGAGACCGAATGAATTGCTACACGTCTACCACGTGGGCGAGGGAGAGTGCGTACTATTACGTCCGTTTCAATATGGACTACATACGGAGTAAAATGAGTGAATCTACACTCTAAAATACGTCTATATATATCAGTGAAGTTATTTACCCAAAACCACCACACTTGGGGCTAGGGTAACAAATTAGTACCACCTTTTGGACAGGGCACAAAAAATCACAAATTTTGTGCCTAATGACTAACGAAGAGCACTGATTGTCTCATAAGCACGCGAAAACAGCAAAACTGACAAGTTGGGTCCACCTGTCACGTTAACATGGCTTCATTGTGTGGACAATATGCTGAGTTGGACAAGGGTCCCACCTGTAAATGACTCAAGTATTTATCTACTTTCCATTTTTGCTTTTTCTCCCAGGAATTTTCTTCTTGGGCGTTTCAACAAACAGGTAATGGGCATTTCTTCCTGCACGCCGCCGGCATAGCTCGCCGCCCTTGGTGGTCATCCGAGACCTGGCCGCCATAGCTAGCCACTGGAGCTCCCCTCGCTGCCCTTTCTTTTCCTTCCTCCTCCTTCCTCCCTGATCTCTCTCTCAATCAAGAGCCGGTTGCCATGCCGGCTGCCATGGATGAACTCCACCTTGCCGCGTTGCCCCGACCCTCTACAACGACCGCCAAGGGCCCTGGCCGCACCTGTGCTCGCGACGCCCGCGAGGAGGCCCTGGCAGCCGTGCCATAGTGGAGCACCATGGCCACGCCCGTGCTTGCGGCGCCCGCTGGGAGGCCCTAGCCATGCCCGTCGTGGAGCCCCATGGCCACACCCGTGTTCACCGCGCCCGCCGAGAGGCCCTGGTCACGCCCGTGCTCAAGCAAGCAGCAAGCAATGGCGGAAGCAAGCACGCATGGGCCAAGGTGTGATGATGCCGTCACCGCCGTGCACAGCAGCTCCAGCACTCGGTCACCTACACTCCCGTCTGTGCCATGGACGCGAATTCCTACGCCTTACCTCGTCGCGGGAGGGAGTGTGTTGCTCTCCACGATAGCAGAGACACTGTACATGGACGCCGGAGCCGAAGAAGAAAGGCGCGGTGGCCGGCTGCTCGGGAAGATCCTTGGGGTCCGGCGAAGGGAGGCGAGGATCTGACAGTCAAGGAAGAGGGGAAGAAGGCGGACGATGGGATCTGGTGACCGGAGTTGTGGGGACACGCCATGACGGCTCCTTTGCTGGATCGGGCAACGCCGCAGCCAAGTGCAGGAAGTCGTGCTCGCCATTGACCCTGTAATTTGTACAGAGAGAGGGGAAGAGATGGGAGGAGGAAGAAGTTTTTTTAGGCCAGGGAGGAGGAAGAAGTGGGTGGGGGCTGACAGTTGGACCCTCATCCACCTCAGCAATTTGTACATGTAGACATGCCACATCGGCCCGACAGGTGGGCCCAGCCGGTCAGATCCATTGTTTACACGGCTAAATTCAAGCATCAGTGCTCCACGTTACGTATTAGGCGTAGTTCTGGCGGTTTTTTGTGCCCTGCCTCATATGTGGTACCAAGTTGTTACCCTAGCCTCAAGTGTGGTGGTTTTGGGTAAATAACTCACATCGGTGTTTGGAGTATGTACTAGTAGTTCATATTGAAATCTACTAAAGGACATATATTCCAAGCAATATGATAATCTCTCTAACCAAGGTAGGGATGAGGAGTAAACGAAGGGAGTAGTAAAATTTTCTCCTCGTCCTGCGAGCCACCGTGCGCATGGGCGAGGGAGCGGGCGTAAGGCGTACTAGTAAGCAAGCTTCAACACATCCTGCAAGCCACTGCGCCCGTGGGTGGGGGAGACGATGTACTAAGCAAGCTTCTCCTCGTTTTGCGAGTTCACGGGACACATCAAAAGTACTCTAGTGTATAGAGCCTTGCCTCTAAGGTAGGCCCCACATGGTTTGCCTCTTTTTTAACATAACGCGTCAAGTCGCAATTTGTTTGTTCACCCATGGTAGATGATCCTCCATCAAGTGGACAAGCAGTACACGTGTCAAATTACCATGTGGGCTGCCTTTTCATACAGAAATGAGCTCCACGGTGTACCCGTGCGGGTGTGGTTGGGAAAGAGACGGGAGTACATGCGCCGGTGTACACCTCTTCTTTTCGTGCACGTCCCCCACCTACGAGGGTGTGTGTGAGAGAGATACAAACCTAGACAGATGTCATGTGCATTCGTGAGTGTTTTGTTTAGGGGGGTGTGATTTCGTGAATGTATTTGTGGGAATATGTGTCGATGACATCTCAAAAAAAAATTTGCATGCAATGTGTGTGAAATAGAGGCCTATCCATATCATATATAGAGTGCTAGAGGGGAGATCCACGAGAAGAGAGGGAGGGGTCATAGATATCGATAGAGTCGAAGAGAGGATCAAGTGGGTGGGTGCAAGATTGATGAAGAGAACCATCAAAATTGTGTGTGTGCAAGTCAAAGATATAGGGCGACTGACCCACCAGAACGTCAGAGGGCATAGGGCAAGTTTGTGTGTGGCAGGGAGACATGACTAGAGTGCTTGATGTATCGGTGTGTGGGGGGAGGGGAGGCAGAGGCCTAACTACAGAGGTAGAACGACTCGTATATGTGTTGAGAAGGAGAGACCCAGCTATGTCTTGAGGGAGATCGGTCGACATCCATACACAACTGAAGGACGAGAAATAGGATGGGACAGAGAGAGAGAGAGAGGGAGAGACAGGAGAGAGAGACAGGGAGGGAGAGGGGTAGAGTGCTGGATGGGTGATGGAGTTGCTTCTCGAACATGGTGGGAGAGGCCTACTAGACAAACTGAGGGTAGAACTACAATATTATCAATAAGAGTGGGGATGTGTTTCTGTGTATGCATGTGCGTGATAGATCTGTCGGGACACATGCATGGATGATGACGGGGAACCATATGTTTTGTAAGCAAACCTAACTAGATCAGTAGATCAATTATTCTTTGTCGAAGGAAGAGAGAGACATAACTAATGCGGTAGATCGATCAACGCGTGGGGAAAACGACTTATAAGGACCTAGCTAGCTATATGTATAGTGGGAGATTGGTCCGTGTACATCCATTTGTTAGAGGCAAATAAGGCCCGGCGAGACGGATAGACAGAGAGAATGGAGCTAGGAGGTGGTGCGAGAGGCCGAGCTACTAGCTAGATAGGGAGAGGAGTGTGCGGTTGTGAGATCGATGAAAAGAGGGGTGAGATTTTACACGTGTGTGGGACCGTATGAGAGACACGAGGCATGGACACAGAAAGGAGGAGATGGAAGGTGCGTGTGTATGTTGTAGGCAGACATCGCTGGAGAGGTTTATCGATCGGTGTGTGTCGGAAAGGAGTTGTGGAGACTGTGGGAGAACGACCTAAAGAAAAGAAATTAATGTACGCTATGGATAGAATGTTGAGGGAGGGGGAGGGCGAGGAGGGCGTGTGCATGCATGAGAGAAAGTTAGTGCTATCTACAAAGGTTAGAGGATTGTGTGGGTGTAAGAGACTAACAAAGATCATAATTTGATATGAAAGTGGATTCATATATTTGAATAGGAGATCATAGTGTTATAAACATATGCATGCATGAATATAGCGGTGATACACGTGTTGCGGTTTTGCACATGTTATACTATAATGTGATAATGCATGGCGTTTGCAACTCACAGCTAAATGTCGAACAATCTGAACCATACTATACATCAAACACTCTCCCATTATATTTGAATTTGTGATAATGTGTGGCGTTTGCAGCTTAGAACTAAATATCAAACAATCTAAACAATCCTATATATATCGAACAATCTCACATTTTATTTGAATTTGTGGTAATGTGTGGTGTTTGCAACTCACATCTAAATACTTGTAGGCGTAGGGGGCGGGGCACCATACATTATGTGATAAACACATTATACATATGAGACATGGTTTAGATTATAAGATCTAGCTAGAGCTTGAAATGTATTGTGATTTGAAATCAACATAAAGTGGATTCAAAAAATCGAGTTCCAGTTCATATAGTACACATAGTTCATATCTAACTCGAGACTAATCATGTGATGTGCTGTGAAGATAATACACAAACGATGGTTTAAACATGACAATAATGATGATTGTAGATCTTATTAAAATAGAGAAATGAATTCAAATGGTTTGACTTCACAACAATCATTATTGCAGATTTTATTCAAATAGAGAAACAAATTCAAATTTAGTTCATATTGAAGCGGTAGTATATACGTTTGGAATGCACTAAAACATTCATTTGAGTAGCACGTTGCATGCATTATACACGTAGAGAAATATTTTAATTGAACATAACATGAATTCAAAGTTTTGAATGACATTTGTAGTGCGAATTGATTTGGTACAGTACACGGGACTAGACTCTCTTGTGTGTTGCGAATTGATTTCTTTTTGTTTTTTCGTCGATGGAAGTGCGAATTGATTTGGTACAGTACACGTTAGGCTTGTCCGGAAATTTCAACCCACGCCTTGTTACCCCGAAATATTTAAGATATATCTTTGTCTCGTTGTGCTCCGACAACTCCCTCCATCTCAACCCGTGCCTTGCCATTCCAAAACTACAACGCACGCGAAAACTCCCACCTCCTGTGAAATCCTGACACGTGAAATGCCTGTGATACGCCTCAATCGAAAGAACCGCCTAGCTCAAATCAGTGGGGGTACTTTTGTAACTTACCCCACATTTCGGACAAGCGCGTCCCTAAGCCATTGTTCCCTACTCTCATCCCATCCGCCCATCCATTCGTACACCGAGGCCGCGAAAACCCGCGAAGCCCCACACCCTCCTCCGTCGGCCACCCAGCCGGAGCCTCTTCCCCGATGACATCGTCCATAGCAACACCTCGTCGTCCCTCATCCACCACACCGGATGAGGATCTGTCATCGATCTCGTCGTCCCACCGGTTCAGCCACCCTGTCCTCCACCTCTAAGGAGCTGCCCCGATGTTACCCTCGTATTTTGCGCCACCTCCATTCCCACACCACCATCTTCACCTGCACCATCGGAAGAGCAGCATCATCACCATTTCCTCGGATGAAGCTGCGGCCTAATCGGCGGCACCAAAGAGGTTGTACACTAATCACCGCATTTTCTTCTTGATTCCATCTCACGGTGCTACCGGCGCTTGGTCCTGAGCCGATACGGCGCGGCTCCATCCACGACAGCGTCGCCGTCCACTTCCTCCACGGCTTCGCTCCCTCGGCGGCGTTGTCCACATTAGTAGGAGCTGTTGCTGCTTTAGCTCTTGCTCGCGCTGCTACTCTGCTCTTGCTCTTGATCCCCTGCCTGGTCTGCTCTTGCTATTGCTCTTGCTCTTGCTTGCGATGCTGCTCCGATTTAGCTACACTTCAGTCGACTGAATCGACTTTTGGGTCAGTCGATTTTCAGGGGGTGGGGGGCTCGCCGGAGTTAAGGAAGAACCAGCCGCATCGGGGAGGGGGGCTCGCCGAAGAGGTACCCCACTATCTATGCTAGGGTTCAGGGTGGGGGCGGTGGTCGCCGACGATGGTGGGGCGGTGGCATGGGGATCGCCGGAGAAAAAGCTCGGCATGGGGGGCCTAGAGGGATGGCCGGGGCGACGGCGGACCGGCGGTGGGGAGTGGTTTCGGGACGGGCAGGGCAGCGTACCACGGGCGGCGGGGGCGGCTATTTGGCCAGTGGTGGTTGGCGGCTCAGGGGGGGTGGAGGTTGAAGATGAACTGTGGGCCCTTGATTTCGTATCCAACGATTGGAAAATCGACTGACCAGAGATAAAAAAGTTAGCCTACTAACGTGTAGCCTCACCTTGATGCTGCTACACGACCAGTTGCCCCGGCTCTCGCACGCGCTGCTGCTACTGCTTTTCTGCTAATAGTGCGTTCAGTTTCGACAGTAAAATTCAGTCTCAACAGCAAAATTCAGTTTCGATAGTTAAGTTCAGTTTCGACAGTTAAGTTCAGTTTTGATAGTTAAATTCAGTTTGGACAGTTAAGTTCAGAGATGAGCGGCTGATGTATTTTACATCTAGCACTTTGTGGTTATGTATTTTCCGTCATCTATTGGAGATGCTATTAGAATTCCACTTAGGTTAACGTTGTCTCTCTTGTCTTGCTTCAGCCTCGGCGTTGTACAACTCACCGGAGCTGCTCATGACGAAACCCTCCATCACAGCAGAGCAGTACCCCGGGCTCCATCCCAAGATGCCTAAGATCTTCTTCCCCTCCTCTGATAGTCAAGTCAGCCGGATCATCCTCACCGACCAACCCAATCACGTTGAGATCGACACGGCTTCGCCAAAGATGTTGTACACTTGTTGCATCTCTTTTTTACTCTACATGTTATATATATTGTCCACTGAGCACACACAATAATGTGAAATACGAATAGTTTCTCCTACTATATGAAAAGCAGTGAGGTACCAAGAAACTTAGCTATCCATGATGGACTCTCTTGAACGCCATCATTATTTATATATGCGCATTTGAGTTGTGCATTTGTCGATGGGCCTGGGAGTTGAGCTAGTAGGGCAGTGGCCTGGGTTCAAAGTAGTAGAAGTAGCACAAAAACATTTTTTGAGTGTAGGCTTTTCCTTGCTCAAGCCTGCCTACTAGAATCGCCAGTGCTTGAAAGGAAAAGTGAAGGAAAAACATAGGAATTGGAAAATTTCCTATGGTACTACTATTCATGCATTTGGTTCAAAGGAATGGAGCAAAGGAAAACTGTAGGATTTGTTCCTTTAGTGTCTCCTTCAAAGAAAAACCGTAGGAATTTTAATATCCACTTGTCCTCCTTTTCAAATTCCTATTCATGAAGCACAAGACTAAGAGATAGTAGCATAATAGCATTACAACTGTACATTTTCTTGTGGTTTGACTTAATCTCACCATGCTTCTTTGCATCCTGTGATCTTCCCATTCTGGTGAAACAAACACCCAGATTGGCAGAAATCCTACGTTTTAAAATTCTCTGTTTTGCACGTGCATTCCTATCCTATTACTGTGTATTTCCTATCCCTGCGTTGTTAGAATCCTCCAATCCAAATGAGCCCTTACAGAATTACTTCTCTTATAGATAGTTGTCAAAGAAAACTTTGCGTGGTTTAACCCACTCCTGCTGCGCTGTCGTCCACCCCAGCTCAGCTGCTCCAGCGACAGAAGGGTCCAACACAACTGGGATCCGGCCTCCAGACTGTCTTTTGCCGCCTCAGATCTTCTTCCCCGCCGCCAGCAGCCATGACAACTGCATTACCATAATCAACCGAGCAGATGACCTCGAGGACTACACGGGTCCGCAAGAGAGGTCACACTCTTTCGTGTTCGCTTACGTTATGCATCGCTCAATATTACATGCTACTTTATCGTCATGTTCACCGATTAGACTCTGAGTCAGCTCCAAACCAATGGTCAAACTTGAGTTTTTAAATGGTTGCGGGGTACATATCATGGACGCAATCAATAGTATCTATCTACTATCTGGTTAATCTCTGGTGTCTACTATGAGTTTCATGTTGGGTGGAAACAAATAGTAAAGAAGCCATTATCTATATTTTTTGACTGAAGCCATTATCTGCCTGCTATCATTGGTTTTGGGTCTATCCACAAGTTGCTACCATCACTCTAGATTTCTGCATGCACTCCTCACATAATCTCACTATGTTTTATTCATATGCATGTCAGTTATTATACACAATGGAACTGAACATGTAGAGCAAAAGAGACGAGCCTTGAGTGGCAATATTCATGCAGATGTCGCTCCATGGTAGGTGAAAGAAATATGTCCTAGAGGCAATAATAAAGTTATTATTTATTTACTTATTTCATGATAAATGTTTATTATTCATGCTAGAATTGTATTAACCGGAAACATAATACATGTGTGAATACATAGACAAAAATAGTGTCACTAGTATGCCTCTACTTGACTAGCTCATTAATCAAAGATGGTTAAGTTTCCTAACCATAGACATGAGTTGTCATTTGATTAACGGGATCACATCATTAGGAGAATGATGTGATTGACTTGACCCATTCCGTTAGCTTAGCACTTGATCGTTTAGTATGTTGCTATTGCTTTCTTCGTGACTTATACATGTTCCTATGACTATGAAATTATGCAACTCCCATTTACCGGAGGAACACTTTGTGTGCTACCAAATGTCACAACATACTGGGTGATTATAAAGGTGCTCTACAGGTGTCTCCGAAGGTACTTGTTGAGTTGGCGTATTTCGAGATTAGGATTTGTCACTCCGATTGTCGGAGAAGTATCTCTGGGCCCTCTCGGTAATGCACATCACTATAAGCCTTGCAGGCAATGTGACTAATGAGTTAGTTGCGGGATGATGCATTACATAACGAGTAAAGAGACTTGCCAGTAACGTGATTAAACTAGGTATTGAGATACCGACGATCGAATCTCGGGCAAGTAACATACCGATGACAAAGGAAACAACATATGTTGTTATGCGGTTCGACCGATAAAGATCTTTGTAAAATATGTGGGAGCCACTATAAGCATCCAGGTTCCGCTATTGGTTATTGACCGGAGATGTGTCTCGGTCATGTCTACATAGTTCTTGAACCCATAGGGTCCGTGCGCTTAAAGTTCGGTGACGATCGGTATTATGAGTTTATGTGATTTGATGTACCGAAGGTAGTTCGGAGTCCCAGATGAGATGGAGGACATGACGAGGAGTCTCGAAATGGTCGAGACGTAAATATCGATATATTGGACTACTATATTCAGAATCGGAAAGGTTCCGAGTGATTCGGGTATTTTTGGGGTACCGGGGAGTTACGGGAATACGAGGAAGAAGTAATGGGCCTCATGGGCCACGTGGTGGAAGAGAGGAGGAAGGGCACGTGGCCCCCCTATCCCAAACCGAATTGGACTAGGGGGTCGGCCCCCCTTTCCTTCTTTTCCTCCCTCTCCTTCATTCTCCCTCTCCTCCTTCCTTTCCTCCTCCTAGTGGGAGTAGGAAAGGGGAGTCCTACTCCTAATAGGACGACTCCTCCTCCTCCTGGCGCGCCCTACAGGGGCCGGCCGGCCTCCCCCCTTTGCTCCTTAATATACGGGGGCAGGAGGGCACCTCTAGACACAACAATTGATCATTGATCTCTTGGCCGTGGAATAGTTTGGCCTTCATACAAAACAATGTGGAATAGTTTCACAGCTCACGTCACGTGGAACACCACAGCGTAATGGTGTGTCCGAACATCGTAACCGCACTTTATTGGATATGGTGCGATCTATGATGTCTCTTATCGGTTTACCACTATCGTTTTGGGGTTATGCATTACAGACAATTGCATTCACTTTAAATAGGGCACCATGAAAATCCGTTGAGACGATGCTTTATGAACTGTGGTTTGGCAAGAAACCAAAGTTGTCGTTTCTTAAAGTTTGGGACTGCGATGCTTATGTGAAAAAGTTTCAACCTGATAAGCTCGAACCCAAATCGGATAAGTGTGTCTTCATAGAATACTCAAAGGAAACTGTTGGGTACACCTTCTATCACAGATCCGAAGGCAAGATATTCGTTGCTAAGATGGATCCTTTCTAGAGAAAAAGTTTCTCTCGAAAGAAGTGAGCGGGAGGAAAGTAGAGCTTGATAAGGTAATTGTACCTTCTCCTGATTTGGAAAGTAGTTAATCACAGAAATCAGTTCCAGTGATTCCTACACCAATTAGTGCGGAAGCTAATGATGATGATCATGAAACTTTAGATTAAGTTACTACAGAACCTCGTAGGTCTTCCAAAGTACAGTCCGCAATAGAGTGGTACGATAATCCTGTTTTAGAAGTCATGCTACTAGACCATGACGAACCTACGAACTATGAGGAAGCGATGATGAGCCCAGATTCCGCGAAATGGCTTGAAGGCCATGAGAACTGAGATAGGATCCATGTATGAGAACAAAGTGTGGACTTTGGTGGACTTGCCCGATGATCGGCAAGCCATAGAAAATAAATGGATCTTCAAGAGGAAGACAGACGCTGATAGTAGTGTTACTATCTACAAAGCTCGACTTGTTGCAAAAAGTTTTTTGACAAGTTCAAGGTGTTGAATAGATGAGATTTTCTCACTCGTATCGATGCTTAAGTCTGTCCGAATCATGTTAGCAATTGCCACATTTTATGAAATCTGGGAAATGGATGTCAAAACTGCATTCCTTAATGGATTTATTAAAGAAGAGTTGTATATGATACAACCAGAAGGTTTTGTCAATCCTAAAGGTGCTAACAAAGTGTGCAAGCTCCAGTGATCCATCTATGGACTAGTGCAAACATCTCGGAGTTGGAATATACGCTTTGGTGAGTTGATCAAAGAATATGGTTTTATACAGACTTTTGGAGAAGCATGTATTTACAAGAAAGTGAGTGGGAGCTCTATAGTATTTCTAAAACTATATGTAGATGACATATTGTTGATTGGAAATGATATCGAAATTCTGGATAGCATAAAAGGATACTTGAATAAGAGTTTTTCAAAGAAAAACCTCGGTGAAGCTGCTTACACATTGAGCATCAAGATCTATAGAGATAGATCAAGACGCTTGATAAGATTTTTGAATGAGCACATACCTTGATAAGCTTTTGAAGTAGTTCAAAATGGAACAGTCAAAGAAAGAGTTCTTGCCTATGTTGCAAGGTGAAGTTGAGTAAAATTCAAAACCCGACCATGGCAGAAAATAAAAAAGAATGCAAATTCATTCCCTATGCCTCAGTCATAGGTTCTATAAAGTATGATATGTTGTGTAATAGACCTATTGTATACCTTGCTCTGAGTTTGGCAAGGGAGTACAATTTTTGATCTAGAAGTAGATCACTAGACAGCGGTCAAGAATATCATTAGTAAGGACTAATGAAATATTTCTCGATTATGGAGGTGATAAAAGAGCTCGTCGTAAAGAGTTACATCGGTGCAAGCTTTTACACCGATCCAGATGACTCTAAATCTCAATCTGGATACATATTGAAAGTGGGAGCAATTAGCTAGAGTAGCTCCGTGCAGAGCATTGTAGACAAAGAATATTTGCAAAATACATACGGCTCTGAATGTGACAGACCCGTTAACTAAACTTCTCTCATGAGCAAAACATGATCATACCTTAGTACTCTTTAGGTGTTAATCACATAGCGATGTGAACTAGAATATTAACTCTAATAAACCCTTTGGGTGTTGATCACATGACGATGTGAACTATGGGTATTAATCACATACAGATGTGAATATTGGTGTTAAATTACATGGTGATGTGAACTAGATTATTGACTCTAGTGCAAGTGGGAGACTGAAGGAAATATGCCCTAGAGGCAATAATAAAGTTATTATTTATTTCCTTATCTCATGATAAATGTTTATTATTCATGCTAGAAGTGTATTAACCGGAAACATAATACATGTGTGGATACATAGACAAACATAGTGTCACTAGTATGCCTCTACTTGACTAGCTCGTCAATCAAAGATGGTTAAGTTTCCTAACCATAGACATGAGTTATCATTTGATTAACGGGATCACATCATTAGGAGAATGATGTGATTGACTTGACCCACTCCGTTAGCTTAGGACTTGATCATTTAGTATGTTGCTATTGCTTTCTTCATGACTTATACATGTTCCTATGACTATGAGATTATGCAACTCCCGTTTACCGGAGGAACACTTTGTGTGCTACCAAATGTCACAACGTAACTGTGCTCTATAGGTGTCTCCAAAGGTAATTGTTGAGTTGGCATATTTCGAGATTAGGATCTGTCACTCCGATTGTCGAAGAGGTATCTCTGGGCCCTCTCGGTAATGCATATCACTATAAGCCTTGCTAGCAATGTGACTAATGAGTTAGTTGTTGGATGATGCATTACATAACGAGTAAAGAGACTTGCCGGTAACGAGATTGAACTAGGTATTGAGATACCGACGATCGAATCTCGGGCAAGTAACATACCGATGACAAAGGGAACAACGTATGTTGTTATGCGGTTTGACCGATAAAGATCTTTGTAGAAATATGTGGGACCCAATATGAGCATCTAGGTTCCGCTATTGGTTATTGACCGAAGATGTGTGTCGGTCATGTCTACGTAGTTCTCGAATCCGTAGGATCCGAACACTTAAAGTTCGGTGATGATCGGTACTATGAGTTTATGTGATTTGTTGTACCTAAGGTAGTTCAGAGTCCCGGATGAGATCGTGGACATGACGAGGAGTCTCAAAATAGTCGAGATGTAAAGATCGATATATTGGGCGACTATATTCGGACATCGGAAAGGTTCCGAGTGATTGGGGTATTTTTCGGGGTACCGGGGAGTTACGGGAATACGAGAAAGAAGTAATTGGCCTCATGGGCCAAGTGGTGGAAGAGGGGAGGCAGGGCGCGCGTCCCCCCTAGCCCAAACCAAATTGGACTAGGGGGCCGGGCCCCCTTTCCTCCTTTTCCTCCCTCTCCTTCCTTCTCCCTCTCCTTTCCTTTCCTACTCCTACTAGGAGGAGGAATCCTCCTCCTGGCGCGCCCTACAGGGGCCGGCCGACCTACCCCCTTTGCTCCTTTATATACGGGGGTAGGGGGGCACCTCTAGACACAACAATTGATCATTGATCTCTTAGTCGTGTGCGGTGCCCCCTCCACCATATTCCACCTTGGTAATATCGTAGCGGTGCTTAGGCGAAGCCCTGCGTCGGTAGCATCATCAACATCGCCATCACGCTGTCGTGCTCACGGAACTCTCCTGCAAAGCTCTGCTGGATCAGAGTTCGTGGGACGTCATCGAGCTGAACGTGTGCTGAACTCGGAGGTGTCGTACGTTCGGTACTTGATCGGTCGGATCGTGAAGACATACAACTACATCAACCACGTTGTGCTAACGCTTCCGCTTTCGGTCTACGAGGGTACATGGACAACACTCTCCCCTCTCATTGATATGCATCACCGTAGGATTTTTTTTAAATTACTACGTTCCCCAACAGTGGCATCCGAGTCAGGTTTTATGCGTAGATGTTATATGCACGAGTAGAACACAAGTGAGTTGTGGGTGATACAAGTCATACTGCTTACTAGCATGTCATACTTTGGTTCGGCGGTATTGTTGGATGAAGCGGCCCGGAGCGACATTACGCGTACGCTTACGCGAGACTGGTTCTACCGATGTGCTTTGCACATAGGTGGCTGGTGGGTGTCAGTTTCTCCAACTTTAGTTGAACCGAGTGTGGCTACGCCCGGTCTTTGAGAAGTTAAAACAACACTAACTTGAAAAACTATCATTTTGTTTTTGATGCATAGGTAAGAACGGTTCTTGCTCAGCCCCTAGCAGCCATGTAAAACTTGCAACAACAAAGTAGAGGACGTCTAACTTGTTTTTGCAGGGCATGTTGTGATGTGATATGGTCAAGACATGATGCTAAATTTATGAGATGATCATGTTTTGTAACAAAGTTATCGGCAACTGGCAGGAACCATATGGTTGTCGCTTTATTGTATGCAATACAATCACCCTGTAATTGCTTTACTTTATCACTAAACGGTAGCGATAGTCGTAGAAGCAATAGTTGGCGAGACGACAACGATGCTACGATGGAGATCAAGGTGTCACGCCGGTGACAACGGTGGTCATGACGGTGCTTCGAAGATGGAGATCACAAGCACAAGATGATGATGGCCATATCATATCACTTATATTGATTGCATGTGATGTTTATCCTTTATGCATCTTATTTTGCTTGATTGACGGTAGCATTATAAGATGATCTCTCACTAAATTTCAAGGTATAAGTGTTCTCCCTGACTATGCACCATTGCGAAAGTTCTTCGTGCTGAGAAACCATGTGATGATCAGGTGTGATAAGCTCTACGTTCAAATACAGCGGGTGTAAGACGGTTTTACACATGCAGAATACTAAGGTTAAACTTGACGAGCCTAGCATATACAGATATGGCCTCGGAACACTGAGACCGAAAGGTCGAGCGTGAATCATATAGTAGATATGATCAACATAGTGATGTTCACCATTGAAAACTACTCCATCTCACGTGATGATCGGACATGGTTTAGTTGATTTGGATCACGTGATCACTTAGATGATTAGAGGGATGTCTATCTAAGTGGGAGTTCTTAAGTAGTATGATTAATTGAACTTTAATTTATCATGAACTTAGCCCTGATAGTATTTTGCAAATAATGTTGTAGATCAATAGCTCGCGTTGTTGCCTCCCTATGTTTTATATGTGTTCCTAGAGAAAACTAAGTTGAAAGATGATAGTAGCAATGATGCGGACTGGGTCCGTGATCTGAGGTTTATCCTCATTGTTGCACAGAAGAATTATGCCCTTGATGCACTGCTAGGTGACAGACCTATTGCAGGAGCAGATGCAGACGTTATGAACGTTTGGCTAGCTCAATATGATGACTACTTGATAGTTTAGTGCACCATGCTTGACGGCTTAGAATCGGGACTTCAAAGATGTTTTGAACGACATGGACCATATGAGATGTTCTAGGAGTTGAAGTTAATATTTCAAGCAAATACCCGAGTTGAGAGATATGAAGTCTCCAACAAGTTCTATAGCTAAAAGATGGAGGAGAATAGCTCAAGCAGTGAGCATGTGCTCAGATTGTCTGGGTACTACAATTGCTTGAATCAAGTGGGAGTTAATCTTCCAGATAAGATAGTGATTGAAAGATTCTCTAGTCACCATCACCAAGTTAGTAGAACTTTGTGATGAACTATTCCCGAGTTTTTCATGATGATGAAATCGATGAAGGTAGAAATCAAGAAAGAGCATCAAGTGTTGATGATTAACAAGACCACTAGTTTCAAGAAAAGGGCAAAGGGAAAGAAAGAGAACTTCATGTAGAATGGCAAGCAAGTTGTCACTTCCGTGAAGAAGCCCAAAGCTAGACTAAAGCCTGAAACTGAGTGCTTCTACTGCAAGAAATGGTCACTGGAAGCGGAAATGCCCTGAATATTTGGTGGATAAGAAGGATGGCAAAGTGAACAAGGGTATATTTGATATACAGGTTATTGATGTGTACCTTACTAGTGTTTATAGTAGCCCATGGGTATTTGATACTTGTTCGATTGCTAATATTAGTAACTCGAAACAGGAGTTACAGAATAAACAGAGACTAGTTGAGGGTGAAGTGACGATGTCTGTTGGAAGTGGTTCCAAGATTGATATGATCATCATCACACACTCCCTATACTTTTGAGATTAGTGTTGAACCTAAATAAATGTTATTTGGCGTTTGCATTGAGCATGAATATGATTTGATCATGCTTATTGCAATACGGTTATTCATTTAAAGTCAGAGAATAATTGTTATTTTGTTTACATGAATAAAACCTTCGATGGTCATAAACCGAATGAAAATAGTTTGTTGGATCTCGATTGTAGTGATACACATATTCCTAATATTGATGCCAAAAGACGCAAAGTTGATAATGATAGTGCAACTTATTTGTGGCACTGCCGTTTGGGTCATATCGGTGTAAAGCGCATGAAAAACTCCATAAAGATGGACTTTTGGAATCACTTGATTATGAATCATTTGATGCTTGCGAACCATGCCTTATGGGCAAGATGACTAAAACTCCGTTCTCCGGAACAATGGAACGAGCTAATGACTTATTGGAAATAATACATACTGATGTATGCGATCCAATGAGTGTTGATGCTCGTGGCGAGTATCGTTATTTTCTGACCTTCACAGATGATTTGAGCAGATATGGGTATGTCTACTTAATGAAACACAAGTCTAAAACATTTGAAAAGTTCAAAGAATTTTAGAGTGAAGTGGAGAATCATCATAACAAGAAAATAAAGTTTCTACGATCTGATCGTGGAGGAGAATATTTGAGTTACGAGTTTGGCCTTCATATAAAACAATGTGGAATAGTTTCACAGCTCACGCCACATGGAACACCACAGCGTAATGGTGTGTCCGAACGTCGTAACCCCACTTTATTGGATATGGAGCGATATATGATGTCTCTTATCAGTTTACCACTATCGTTTTGGGGTTATGCATTAGAGACATTTGCATTCACTTTAAATAGGGCACCATCAAAATGCGTTGAGACGGCGCTTTATGAACTATGGTTTGGCAAGAAACCAAAGTTGTCCTTTCTTAAAGTTTGGGACTGTGATGCTTATGTGAAAAAGTTTCAACCTGATAAGCTCGAACCCAAATCGGAGAAGTGCGTCTTCATAGAATACCCAAAGGAAACTGTTGGGTACACCTTCTATCACAGATCTGAAGGCAAGATATTCGTTGCTAAGATGGATCCTTTCTAGAGAAGAAGTTTCTCTCGAAAGAAGTGAGTGGGAGGAAAGTAGAGCTTGATAAGGTAATTGTACCTTCTCCTGATTTGGAAAGTAGTTAATCACAGAAATCAGTTCCAGTGATTCCTACACCAATTAGTGAGGAAGCTAATGATGATGATCATGAAACTTCAGATTAAGTTACTACAGAACCTCGTAGGTCTTCCAAAGTACAGTCCGCACCAGAGTGGTACAGTAATCCTGTTCTGGAAGTCATGTTACTAGACCATGATGAACCTACGAACTATGAGGAAGCGATGATGAGCCCAGATTCCGCGAAATGGCTTGAAGGCCATGAGAATTGAGATAAGATCCATGTATGAGAACAAAGTGTGGACTTTGGAGGACTTGCCCGATGATCGGCAAGCCATAGAAAATAAATGGATCTTCAAGAGCAAGACAGACACTGATAGTAGTGTTACTATCTACAAAGCTCGACTTGTCGCAAAATGTTTTTCGACAAGTTCAAGGTGTTGAATACGATGAGATTTTCTCACTCGTGTCGATGCTTAAGTCTGTCCGAATCATGGTAGCAATTGCCACATTTTATGAAATCTGGGAAATGGATGTCAAAACTGCATTCCTTAATGGATTTATTAAAGAAGAGTTGTATATGATACAACCAGAAGGTTTTGTCAATCCTAAAGGTGCTAACAAAGTGTGCAAGCTCCAGCGATCCATCTATGGACTGGTGCAAGCATCTCGGAGTTGGAATATACGCTTTGGTGAGTTGATCAAAGCATATGGTTTTATACATACTTTTGGAGAAACCTGTATTTACAAGAAAGTGAGAGGGAGCTCTATAGCATTTCTAAAACTATATGTAGATGACATATTGTTGATTGGAAATGATATAGAAATTCTGGATAGCATAAAAGGATACTTGAATAAGAGTTTTTCAAAGAAAAACCTCGGTGAAGCTGCTTACACATTGAGCATCAAGATCTATAGGGATAGATCAAGACGCTTGATAAGATTTTTGAATGAGCACATACCTTGATAAGATTTTGAAGTAGTTCAAAATGGAAGAGTCAAAGAAAGAGTTCTTGCCTATGTTGCAAGGTGTGAAGTTGAGTAAGACTCAAAACCCGACCATGGCAGAAAATAGAAAAAGAATGAAAATTCATTCCCTATGCCTCAGTCATAGGTTCTATAAAGTATGATATGTTGTGTAATAGACCTATTGTATCCCTTGCTCTGAGTTTGGCAAGGGAGTACAATTTTTGATCTAGAAGTAAATCACTAGACAGCATTCAAGAATATCCTTAGTAAGGACTAATGAAATATTTCTCAATTATGGAGGTGATAAAAGAGCTCGTCGTAAAGAGTTACATCGGTGCAAGCTTTTACACTGATCCAGATGACTCTAAATCTCAATCTGGATACATATTGAAAGTGGGAGCAATTAGCTAGAGTAGCTCCGTGCAGAGCATTGTAGACAAAGAATATTTGCAAAATACATACGGCTCTGAATGTGACAGACCCGTTAACTAAACTTGTCTCATGAGCAAAACATGATCATACCTTAGTACTCTTTAGGTGTTAATCACGTAGTGATGTGAACTAGAATATTGACTCTAATAAACCCTTTGGGTGTTGATCACATGACGATGTGAACTATGGGTATTAATCACATACAGATGTGAATATTGGTGTTAAATTACATGGTGATGTGAACTAGATTATTGACTCTAGTGCAAGTGGGAGACTGAAGGAAATATGCCCTAGAGGCAATAATAAAGTTATTATTTATTTCCTTATTTCATGAGAAATGTTTATTATTAATGCTAGAAGTGTATTAACCGGAAACATAATACATGTGTGGATACATAGACAAACTTAGTGTCACTAGTATGCCTCTACTTGACTAGCTCGTTAATCAAAGATGGTTAAGTTTCCTAACCATAGACATGAGTTATCATTTGATTAACGGGATCACATCATTAGGAGAATGATGTGATTGACTTGACCCACTCCGTTAGCTTAGCACTTGATCGTTTAGTATGTTGCTATTGCTTTCTTCATGACTTATACATGTTCCTATGACTATGAGATTATGCAACTCCCGTTTACCGGAGGAACACTTTGTGTGCTACCAAACATCACAACATAACTGGGTGATTATAAAGGTGCTCTATAGGTGTCTCCAAAGGTAATTGTTGAGTTGGCGTATTTCGAGATTAGGATCTGTCACTCCGATTGTCGAAGAGGTATCTCTGGGCCCTCTCGGTAATGCATATCACTATAAGCCTTGCTAGCAATGTGACTAATGAGTTAGTTGCTGGATGATGCATTACATAACGAGTAAAGAGACTTGCCGGTAACGAGATTGAACTAGGTATTGAGATACCGACGATCGAATCTCGGGCAAGTAACATACCGATGACAAAGGGAATAACGTATGTTGTTATGCGGTTTGACCGATAAAGATCTTTGTAGAAACATGTGGGACCCAATATGAGCATCTAGGTTCCGCTATTGGTTATTGACCGAAGATGTGTGTCGGTCATGTCTACATAGTTCTCGAATCCGTAGGGTCTGAACGCTTAAAGTTCGGTGACGATCGGTATTATGAGTTTATGTGATTTGTTGTACCTAAGTAGTTCAGAGTCCCGGATGAGATCGTGCACATGACGAGGAGTCTCAAAATAGTCAAGATGTAAAGATCGATATATTGGGCGACTATATTCGGACATCGGAAAGGTTCCGAGTGATTGGGGTATTTTTCGGGGTACCGGGGAGTTACGGGAATACGTGGCCTCATGGGCCAAGTGGTGGAAGAGGGGAGGCAGGGCGCGCGTCCCCCCTAGCCCAAACCGAATTGGACTAGGGGGCCGGGCCCCCTTTCCTCCTTTTCCTCCCTCTCCTTCCTTCTCCCTCTCCTTTCCTTTCCTCCTCCTAGTGGGAGTAGGAAAGGGGATTCCTACTCCTACTAGGAGGAGAAGTCCTCCTCCTGGCGCGCCCTACAGGGGCCGGCCGGCCTCCCCCCTTTGCTCCTTTATATACGGGGGAGGGGGCACCTCTAGACACAACAATTGATCATTGATCTCTTAGCCGTGTGCGGTGCCCCTCCACCATATTCCACCTTGATAATATCGTAGCGGTGCTTAGGCGAAGCCCTGCATCGGTAGCATCATCAACATCGTCATCACGCCGTCGTGCTCACGGAACTCTCCTGCAAAGCTCTGCTGGATCAGAGTTCGTGGGACGTCATCGAGCTGAACGTGTGCTGAACTCGGAGGTGCCGTACGTTCGGTACTTGATCGGTCGGATCGTGAAGACATACAACTACATCAACCGCGTTGTGCTAACGCTTCCGCTTTCGGTCTACGAGGGTACATGGACAACACTCTCCCCTCTCGTTGATAGGCATCACCGTAGGATTTTTTTTAAATTACTACGTTCCCCAACAGTGGCATCCGAGCCAGGTTTTATGCGTAGATGTTATATGCACGAGTAGAACACAAGTGAGTTGTGGGCGATACAAGTCATACTGCTTACTAGCATGTCATACTTTGGTTCGGCGGTATTGTTGGATGAAGCGGCCCGGAGCGACATTACGCGTACGCTTACGCGAGACTGGTTCTACCGATGTGCTTTGCACATAGGTGGCTGGTGGGTGTCAGTTTCTCCAACTTTAGTTGAACCGAGTGTGGCTACGCCCGGTCTTTGAGAAGGTTAAAACAACACTAACTTGAAAAACTATCATTGTGTTTTTGATGCGTAGGTAAGAACGGTTCTTGCTCAGCCCCTAGCAGCCATGTAAAACTTGCAACAACAAAGTAGAGGACGTCTAACTTGTTTTTGCAGGGCATGTTGTGATGTGATATGGTCAAGACATGATGCTAAATTTATGAGATGATCATGTTTTGTAACAAAGTTATCGGCAACTGGCAGGAACCATATGGTTGTCGCTTTATTGTATGCAATACAATCACCCTGTAATTGCTTTACTTTATCACTAAATGGTAGCGATAGTCGTAGAAGCAATAGTTGGCAAGACGACAACGATGCTACGATGGAGATCAAGGTGTCACGCCGGTGACAATGGTGGTCATGACGGTGCTTCGAAGATGGAGATCACAGGCACAAGATGATGATGGCCATATCATATCACTTATATTGATTGCATGTGATGTTTATCCTTTATGCATCTTATTTTGCTTGATTGACGGTAGCATTATAAGATGATCTCTCACTAAATTTCAAGGTATAAGTGTTCTCCCTGAGTATGCACCATTGTGAAAGTTCTTCGTGCTGAGAAACCATGTGATGATCAGGTGTGATAAGCTCTACGTTCAAATACAGCGGGTGTAAGACGGTTTTACACATGCAGAATACTAAGGTTAAACTTGACGAGCCTAGCATATACAGATATGGCCTCGGAACACTGAGACCAAAGGTCGAGCGTGAATCATATAGTAGATATGATCAACATAGTGATGTTCACCATTGAAAACTACTCCATCTCACGTGATGATCGGACATGGTTTAGTTGATTTGGATCACGTGATCACTTAGATGATTAGAGGGATGTCTATCTAAGTGGGAGTTCTTAAGTAGTATGATTAATTGAACTTTAATTTATCATGAACTTAGCCCTGATAGTATTTTGCAAATAATGTTGTAGATCAATAGCTCGCGTTGTTGCTTCCCTATGTTTTATATGTGTTCCTAGAGAAAACTAAGTTGAAAGATGATAGTAGCAATGATGCGGACTGGGTCCGTGATCTGAGGTTTATCCTCATTGTTGCACAGAAGAATTATGCCCTTGATGCACTGCTAGGTGACAGACCTATTGCAGGAGCAGATGCAGACGTTATGAACGTTTGGCTAGCTCAATATGATGACTACTTGATAGTTTAGTGCACCATGCTTGACGGCTTAGAATCGGGACTTCAAAGACGTTTTGAACAACATGGACCATATGAGATGTTCTAGGAGTTGAAGTTAATATTTCAAGCAAATACCCGAGTTGAGAGATATGAAGTCTCCAACAAGTTCTATAGCTAAAAGATGGAGGAGAATAGCTCAAGCAGTGAGCATGTGCTCAGATTGTCTGGGTACTACAATCGCTTGAATCAAGTGGGAGTTAATCTTCCAGATAAGATAGTGATTGAAAGATTCTCTAGTCACCATCACCAAGTTAGTAGAACTTTGTGATGAACTATTCCCGAGTTTTTCATGATGATGAAATTGATGAAGGTAGAAATCAAGAAAGAGCATCAAGTGTTGATGATTAACAAGACCACTAGTTTCAAGAAAAGGGCAAAGGGAAAGAAAGGGAACTTCATGTAGAATGGCAAGCAAGTTGTCACTTCCGTGAAGAAGCCCAAAGCTAGACTAAAGCCTGAAACTGAGTGCTTCTACTGCAAGAAATGGTCACTGGAAGCGGAAATGCCCTGAATATTTGGTGGATAAGAAGGATGGCAAAGTGAACAAGGGTATATTTGATATACAGGTTATTGATGTGTACCTTACTAGTGTTTATAGTAGCCCATGGGTATTTGATACTTGTTCGATTGCTAATATTAGTAACTCGAAACAGGAGTTACAGAATAAACAGAGACTAGTTGAGGGTGAAGTGACGATGTCTGTTGGAAGTGGTTCCAAGATTGAAATGATCATCATCACACACTCCCTATACTTTTGAGATTAGTGTTGAACCTAAATAAATGTTATTTGGCGTTTGCATTGAGCATGAATATGATTTGATCATGCTTATTGCAATACGGTTATTCATTTAAAGTCAGAGAATAATTGTTATTCTGTTTACATGAATAAAACCTTCGATGGTCATAAACCGAATGAAAATAGTTTGTTGGATCTCGATTGTAGTGATACACATATTCATAATATTGATGCCAAAATACGCAAAGTTGATAATGATAGTGCAACTTATTTGTGGCACTGCCGTTTGGGTCATATCGGTGTAAAGCGCATGAAAAACTCCATAAAGATGGACTTTTGGAATCACTTGATTATGAATCATTTGATGCTTGCGAACCATGCCTTATGGGCAAGATGACTAAAACTCCATTCTCCGGAACAATGGAACGAGCTAATGACTTATTGGAAATAATACATACTGATGTATGCGATCCAATGAGTGTTGATGCTCGTGGCGAGTATCGTTATTTTCTGACCTTCACAGATGATTTGAGGAGATATGGGTATGTCTACTTAATGAAACACAAGTCTAAAACATTTGAAAAGTTCAAAGAATTTTAGAGTGAAGTGGAGAATCATCATAACAAGAAAATAAAGTTTCTACGATCTGATCGTGGAGGAGAATATTTGAGTTACGAGTTTGGCCTTCATATAAAACAATGTGGAATAGTTTCACAGCTCACGCCACATGGAACACCACAGCGTAATGGTGTGTCCGAACGTCGTAACCCCACTTTATTGGATATGGTGCAATCTATGATGTCTCTTATCGGTTTACCACTATCGTTTTGGGGTTATGCATTAGAGACATTTGCATTCACTTTAAATAGGGCACCATCAAAATGCGTTGAGACGGCGCTTTATGAACTATGGTTTGGCAAGAAACCAAAGTTGTCCTTTCTTAAAGTTTGGGACTGTGATGCTTATGTGAAAAAGTTTCAACCTGATAAGCTCGAACCCAAATCGGAGAAGTGCGTCTTCATAGAATACCCAAAGGAAACTGTTGGGTACACCTTCTATCACAGATCCGAAGGCAAGATATTCGTTGCTAAGATGGATCCTTTCTAGAGAAGAAGTTTCTCTCGAAAGAAGTGGGTGGGAGGAAAGTAGAGCTTGATAAGGTAATTGTACCTTCTCCTGATTTGGAAAGTAGTTAATCACAGAAATCAGTTCTAGTGATTCCTACACCAATTAGTGAGGAAGCTAATGATGATGATCATGAAACTTCAGATTAAGTTACTACAGAACCTCGTAGGTCTTCCAAAGTACAGTCCGCACTAGAGTGGTACAGTAATCCTGTTCTGGAAGTCATGTTACTAGACCATGATGAACCTACGAACTATGAGGAAGCGATGATGAGCCCAGATTCCGCGAAATGGCTTGAAGGCCATGAGAATTGAGATAAGATCCATGTATGAGAACAAAGTGTGGACTTTGGTGGACTTGCCCGATGATCGGCAAGCCATAGAAAATAAATGGATCTTCAAGAGCAAGACAGACACTAATAGTAGTGTTACTATCTACAAAGCTCGACTTGTCGCAAAATGTTTTTCGACAAGTTCAAGGTGTTGAATACGATGAGATTTTCTCACTCGTGTCGATGCTTAAGTCTGTCTGAATCATGGTAGCAATTGCCACATTTTATGAAATCTGGGAAATGGATGTCAAAACTGCATTCCTTAATGGATTTATTAAAGAAGAGTTGTATATGATACAACCAGAAGGTTTTGTCAATCCTAAAGGTGCTAACAAAGTGTGCAAGCTCCAGCGATCCATCTATGGACTGGTGCAAGCATCTCGGAGTTGGAATATACGCTTTGGTGAGTTGATCAAAGCATATGGTTTTATACAGACTTTTGGAGAAGCCTGTATTTACAAGAAAGTGAGAGGGAGCTCTATAGCATTTCTAAAACTATATGTAGATGACATATTGTTGATTGGAAATGATATAGAAATTCTGGATAGCACAAAAGGATACTTGAATAAGAGTTTTTCAAAGAAAAACCTCGGTGAAGCTGCTTACACATTGAGCATCAAGTCTATAGGGATAGATCAAGACGCTTGATAAGATTTTTGAATGAGCACATACCTTGATAAGATTTTGAAGTAGTTCAAAATGGAAGAGTCAAAGAAAGAGTTCTTGCCTATGTTGCAAGGTGTGAAGTTGAGTAAGACTCAAAACCCGACCATGGCAGAAAATAGAAAAAGAATGAAAATTCATTCCCTATGCCTCAGTCATAGGTTCTATAAAGTATGATATGTTGTGTAATAGACCTATTGTATCCCTTGCTCTGAGTTTGGCAAGGGAGTACAATTTTTGATCTAGAAGTAAATCACTAGACAGCATTCAAGAATATCCTTAGTAAGGACTAATGAAATATTTCTCAATTATGGAGGTGATAAAAGAGCTCGTCGTAAAGAGTTACATCGGTGCAAGCTTTTACACTGATCCAGATGACTCTAAATCTCAATCTGGATACATATTGAAAGTGGGAGCAATTAGCTAGAGTAGCTCCGTGCAGAGCATTGTAGACAAAGAATATTTGCAAAATACATACGGCTCTGAATGTGACAGACCCGTTAACTAAACTTGTCTCATGAGCAAAACATGATCATACCTTAGTACTCTTTAGGTGTTAATCACGTAGTGATGTGAACTAGAATATTGACTCTAATAAACCCTTTGGGTGTTGATCACATGACGATGTGAACTATGGGTATTAATCACATACAGATGTGAATATTGGTGTTAAATTACATGGTGATGTGAACTAGATTATTGACTCTAGTGCAAGTGGGAGACTGAAGGAAATATGCCCTAGAGGCAATAATAAAGTTATTATTTATTTCCTTATTTCATGAGAAATGTTTATTATTAATGCTAGAAGTGTATTAACCGGAAACATAATACATGTGTGGATACATAGACAAACATAGTGTCACTAGTATGCCTCTACTTGACTAGCTCGTTAATCAAAGATGGTTAAGTTTCCTAACCATAGACATGAGTTATCATTTGACTAACGGGATCACATCATTAGGAGAATGATGTGATTGACTTGACCCACTCCGTTAGCTTAGCACTTGATCGTTTAGTATGTTGCTATTGCTTTCTTCATGACTTATACATGTTCCTATGACTATGAGATTATGCAACTCCCGTTTACCGGAGGAACACTTTGTGTGCTACCAAACATCACAACATAACTGGGTGATTATAAAGGTGCTCTATAGGTGTCTCCAAAGGTAATTGTTGAGTTGGCGTATTTCGAGATTAGGATCTGTCACTCCGATTGTCGAAGAGGTATCTCTGGGCCCTCTCGGTAATGCATATCACTATAAGCCTTGCTAGAAATGTGACTAATGAGTTAGTTGCTGGATGATGCATTACATAACGAGTAAAGAGACTTGCCGGTAACGAGATTGAACTAGGTATTGAGATACCGACGATCGAATCTCGGGCAAGTAACATACCGATGACAAAGGGAACAACGTATGTTGTTATGCGGTTTGACCGATAAAGATCTTTGTAGAAACATGTGGGACCCAATATGAGCATCTAGGTTCCGCTATTGGTTATTGACCGAAGATGTGTGTCGGTCATGTCTACATAGTTCTCGAATCCGTAGGGTCCGAACGCTTAAAGTTCGGTGACGATCGGTATTATGAGTTTATGTGATTTGTTGTACCTAAGTAGTTCAGAGTCCCGGATGAGATCGTGCACATGACGAGGAGTCTCAAAATAGTCGAGATGTAAAGATCGATATATTGGGTGACTATATCCGGACATCGGAAAGGTTCCGAGTGATTGGGGTATTTTTCGGGGTACCGGGGAGTTACGGGAATACGTGGCCTCATGGGCCAAGTGGTGGAAGAGGGGAGGTAGGGCGCGCGTCCCCCCTAGCCCAAACCGAATTGGACTAGGGGGCCGGGCCCCCTTTCCTCCTTTTCCTCCCTCTCCTTCCTTCTCCCTCTCCTTTCCTTTCCTCCTCCTAGTGGGAGTAGGAAAGGGGATTCCTACTCCTACTAGGAGGAGAAGTCCTCCTCCTAGCGCGCCCTACAGGGGCCGGCCGGCCTCCCCCCTTTGCTCCTTTATATACGGGGGCAGGGGGCACCTCTAGACACACCAATTGATCATTGATCTCTTAGCCGTGTGCGGTGCCCCTCCACCATATTCCACCTTGATATTATCGTAGCGGTGCTTAGGCGAAGCCCTGCATCGGTAGCATCATCAACATCATCATCACGCCGTCGTGCTCACGGAACTCTCCTGCAAAGCTCTGCTGGATCAGAGTTCGTGGGACGTCATCGAGCTGAACGTGTGCTGAACTCGGAGGTGCCGTACGTTCGGTACTTGATCGGTCAGATCGTGAAGACATACAACTACATCAACCGCGTTGTGCTAACGCTTCCGCTTTCGGTCTACGAGGGTACATGGACAACACTCTCCCCTCTCGTTGATATGCATCACCGTAGGATTTTTTTTTAAATTACTACGTTCCCCAACAGTGGCATCCGAGCCAGGTTTTATGCGTAGATGTTATATGCACGAGTAGAACACAAGTGAGTTGTGGGCGATACAAGTCATACTGCTTACTAGCATGTCATACTTTGGTTCGGCGGTATTGTTGGATGAAGCGGCCCGGAGCGACATTACGCGTACGCTTACGCGAGACTGGTTCTACCGATGTGCTTTGCACATAGGTGGCTGGTGGGTGTCAGTTTCTCCAACTTTAGTTGAACCGAGTGTGGCTACGCCCGGTCTTTTAGAAGGTTAAAACAACACTAACTTGAAAAACTATCATTGTGTTTTTGATGCGTAGGTAAGAATGATTCTTGCTCAGCCCCTAGCAGCCATGTAAAACTTGCAACAACAAAGTAGAGGACGTCTAACTTGTTTTTGCAGGGCATGTTGTGATGTGATATGGTCAAGACATGATGCTAAATTTATGAGATGATCATGTTTTGTAACAAAGTTATCGGCAACTGGCAGGAACCATATGGTTGTCGCTTTATTGTATGCAATACAATCACCCTGTAATTGCTTTACTTTATCACTAAACGGTAGCGATAGTCGTAGAAGCAATAGTTGGCGAGACGACAACGATGCTACGATGGAGATCAAGGTGTCACGCCGGTGACAATGGTGGTCATGACGGTGCTTCGAAGATGGAGATCACAGGCACAAGATGATGATGGCCATATCATATCACTTATATTGATTGCATGTGATGTTTATCCTTTATGCATCTTATTTTGTCACTCCGATTGTCGAAGAGGTATCTCTGGGCCCTCTCAGTAATGCACATCACTATAAGCCTTGCAAGCAATGTGACTAATGAGTTAGTTGCGGGATGATGCATTACATAACGAGTAAAAGATACTTGTCGGTAACGAGATTGAACTAGGTATTGAGATACCGACGATCGAATCTCGGGCAAGTAACATACCGATGACAAAGGAAACAACGTATGTTCTTATGCGGTTTGACCGATAAAGATCTTTGTAGAATATGTGGGAACCACTATGAGCATCCAGGTTCCGCTATTGGTTATTGACTGGAGATGTGTCTTGGTCATGTCTACATTGTTCTCGAACCCGTAGGGTCCGCACGCTTAAAGTTCGGTGACGATCGGTATTATGAGTTTATGTGATTTGATGTACCGAAGGTAGTTCAGAGTCCCGGATGAGATCGAGGACATGACGAGGAGTCTCAAAATAGTCGAGACGTAAAGATCGATATATTGGACGACTATATTTGGACATCGGAAAGGTTCCGAGTGATTTGGGTATTTTTCGGGGTACCGGGCAGTTACGGGAATACGAGGAAGAAGTAATGGGCCTCATGGGCCGAGTGGTGCAAGAAAGGAGGCAGGGCGCGCGGCCCCCCTAGCCCAAACCAAATTGGACTAGGGGGCCGGGCCCCCTTTCCTCCTTTTCCTCCCTCTCCTTGATTCTCCCTCTCCTCCTTCCTTTCCTCCTCCTAGTGGGAGTAGGAAAGGGGAGTCCTACTCCTACTAGGAGGAGGAGGACTCCTCCTGGCGCGCCCTACAGGGGCCAACCGGCCTCCCCCCTTTTCTCCTTTATATACGGGGGCAGAGGGCACCTCTAAACTCAGCAGTTGATCATTGATCTCTTAGCCGTGTGCGGTGCCCCCCTCCACCATATTCCACCTCGGTAATATCGTAGCGGTGCTTAGGCGAAGCCCTACATGCCTCTGTAGCATCATCAACATTGTTATCACGCTATCGTGCTGGTGGAACTTTCCCGCAAAGCTCTGCTGGATCGGAGTTCGTGGGACATCATCGAGCTGAATGTGTGCTGAACTCAGAGGTGTTGTACGTTCGGTACTTGATCGGTCGGATCTTGAAGACGTACAACTAAATCAACCGCGTTGTGCTAATGCTTCCGCTTTCAGTCTACGAGGGTACGTGAACAACACTCTCCCCTCTCATTGCTATGCATCACCATGATCTTGCGTGTGCGTAGGATTTTTTTTGAAATTACTACGTTCTCCAACAGTAGGTGCAAAGGCAACCCCCCTCCACCCATTTTGTATTGTAATCGAGAGGAAGATATCTATTCTGAGGGGGATTCAGAATGAGAATACCACTCCTATTTACCCCCTGAGGTCTTCGCTCTAACTTGGCATGCTGATGTTGGTTATATCATGCATATGGTGCCTTGCATTGCTTGCTTTATACATCAAATATGCCATCTGCTTAGTTAAGACATGCTTTGTGTGAATGCCATCTGTTTAGTTTATTCATCGTTTATGTGAATTATGCAATGCCATCATGTTTAGCCAGGCATCATATATGTGAATTTTGCAATGTCATCCTGGTTAGCCTGTCATCTTATATGTGAATTATATCAGGCCATCCTTTTTTCCGTTATGTATTATATTTGTCAACAATGTTAGTACATTCGACTACTCTTCATGTGCATCAGCCATTTGACACGGTGATGGAAAATTCTGGAGTGAAAACAAGGTCTTTAGAGTAGACTATGCTATCTGACAAAATGCATATCTCGCTGGTTACGGATAGCTCCTCGGAGGAGGATTCAGAGATAGATGACCAGTCCTATTTCCCCCACGAGGTGTATGCTCTAACTTGGCAGGGTTATGTTGCTCATATCGTGCGTATGGTGTCTTGCATTGTTGTGTCATTTGATTAGTTTAGACATGCTTTGTGTGAATGTCGCCTGTTTAGTGTCTAATTACCATATATGTGAATTATGCATTGCCATCTTGTTGCAAGACATTATATATGTGAATTATGCAACGCTATCTGGTTGCAAAGGCATTATATATGTGAATTATGAAATGCCATGATGTTTAGCCAATCATCATGTATGTGATTTATATCATGCTATCATTTTTTTTGTATTACGTGTTCCATTTGTCGATAATGTTTGTATATTCAACTACTCTTCCTATGCATCAGCCATTTGAAGCGGTGATGGAAGTATCTGGAGTGAAAACGAGGTATTCAGAGCAGATAATGCTACCTGTTGAAGCTGACATCTTGCTGGTTACAGAGAGCTCCTCGGAGGAGGATTCAGAGACTGATGACCAGTCCTATTTCCCCCCTAAGGTCTATGCTCAAATTTGGCAGGGTTATATTACCCATGTCATGCATGTTGTCTTGCATTGCTTAGTTTTTACATCATATATGGATTGCCATCGGCTTACTTGCTTACTATATAAATCATATATTTGAAGTATATCATGTCATCATGTTTACATACACAACATCTATCTGAATTATGGCATGGCAACCCATTTAATAAAGACATCATATAGTTATATCATCTCATCCTGTTTAGTGTTTACAGCCATCATATTTTGAATTATGTCATTCTATCCGTGAATTATATCATGCTATCATGTTTCCATAGGCGGCATGTATGTGAATTATGGCATGCCAACCTATTTAATAAACACATTATATAGTTATATCATGTCATCTGTTTACATAGTCATCATATTTTGAACTATGTCTTTCCATCTTTATTAGTTAGCCATCATAATGTAAAATTGTGTCATGCTATCCTGTTTAGTTAGCCATCATATATGTGAAATTGTGTCATGCTATCCTGTTTGGTTAGACAACATAAATGTGAATTATTGCATGCCCTCTTTTATTCCCCACTATCCATTGCACCTATCTACCATACAATGTATGTACATTCAATTACTTTTCTTGTTTATCAGCCATTTGAATTGGAGAGGGTGACGGCAGTATCTAAGGGAGTAACAACACGGTCTTCAGAAAAGATAGTGCTACCAGTTGATACAGACAGAAACACGGTTGTACTTGCCCAAGAACCAGCCCACCACACATAACTCAGACTCCCGCAGATTGTACCCCTACCTAGTTGGACAGAGAACCAGCTACACCCCTTCTAACCCCAACCCCAGCAGATAGTAACCCAGTTCCAGTTGACACATCACCGTCTCCACCACAGAGCACCCAAACACGAGCAGTTAGTAAGGGAACTGCAATGCCCAAAGCACGAGGACCACCACTTCGAATCCCAACTCAACGCTTAAAGGAGAAGAAGAATTGTTCTCAGGTCAGGTTCTGTAGCTATGGCTCATACTCCTTTGCTCTTGCATCACTATATTTACTCATACCAACTATTTTCAAATTTGAAGGATGGAATTGAAACTCCAATGGCGCAACAGGTATGTTTTAAACCTGTTTCTTTAACTGTTTTGCTGTTGTAACTTGCTCTATGTTGATTTCAGTTTCAATTGAATAAATAGTTATGTTCTCATGTCATGCACATTACAAGTGTTGTTATTGATCTATGGTTTCCCACACTTATATTCTGACTATACTCCTTTGTCTTGAACAAATATTATTTGAACTGTGTTTCTATCTTGATTTGGCAACAAAAACTAGAATGATATAGACCATAAAGTGACCATGGTACATAGATATATGTTTGTTTCATGTTGTTATCCTGTCCACTTTACTACTGAACTGATTTACCAAAATGAGTTTCACATACAACATGGTAAACATGTGATGTGCCTGCTTGTTTCTCTTTTAAAATGCGGACAAAATATTGGAGAACAGTACCCCGTTATGCAATAGTAAAGGAAGTAATGCAGATAAGGTTCAAGATAGTGAGACATCCCTGTTGGTCTCCAAGAAAGCTGATAAAAACTATCTTGACGACAGTGAGAGAACCCAAAAGTCCTGTCTTGATGTAGTGTTCGAGTTACTGGTCACTACTACTGGCACAAGCTCTTCGAACTCGTTGCATGAATCAGTTCATCTTCCTGAGTCTCAACTTCAAGTTGAAAGACATCAATCAGATGTGCTGCGACAGGAAGCTGAAGGACTGAGGAAGTCCCTGCCGAATTTAGATGCATACTTTCTGGTGCAACAGAAAGCGCTGGAGGATTTAAGCGCCAAACAAGAGAAAGCTAATAAGCTTGCTAAGCATCTTGCTAGCATTATGGGTATCCATGATATTATTTCTTGAGATCTTCTAAAGTGGTTTCAGTTTTGGACTTGTTTTGTTGCGGCGTTTATTTGCACTGGTTGCCAACTTTGACAACCAGTGTATATGATATGCTGCTTTATTCCCTATAGTTGCACTGGTGGCGAACTTTGATGCCCATTGGATGTAATATGTGTAATAGCAATGATAGCCTAGCGTAAGTTGCTTGCTTATTTATTTCCTTGTTATCTTGTTTATTTGTTTGCTTGTAGTCAGTGCAGTTCTTTTTCCACAGTTTGCTAGTGGTCGCAATAACCTATTTTTTAGAACTAGGCCACAATAACCATGGGCTACATATTTACTGTAGTGACACTGGGCCTCCTACGGGCCGTAGAAACAATGGGCCTTCTAATGGCCGTAGAAACAATGGGCCTTCTAAGGGCCGTAGAAACAATGGGCCTTCTACGAGGCGTAGAAACAATGGGCCTTCTACGGGCCGTAGACACAATGGACCTTCTACGGGCCGTATCATCAATGGGCCTTCTACGGGCCGTATGATTGATTGGCCAAACATGGGCCAATAACATAGCGCATTATGGTCGTAAACGGGCTAGAGTTGGAATCGTCCGTTCATGGGCCGACCATAACAGGCCGTTGTTAATCGGCTGTATTTGATGACGCTATGAAAATGGCCCAACATATTAACTGGCCATACACGTGCCGACTATAACCATAGGCTGAATTTGGCCCACAAGCAGAAAATTACAGTAATGGGCCGTGAGTAACCGAATGCTGAAAATGAGCCCAAGAATAAATGGGCCCTAAGAAGGCCGAAAGATAACATAGGCTGGAAACGGCCCAATGGAATAATGGGACGTTAATGGGTATAAAGTGATACACTATTCATTACGGGCCAGTTTCACCACGGGCCATTAATGGGCCAAGAGTTACAAAGGGCCTCATATGGGCCAAAAGGCGTCATGGGCCATACATGGGCCGGAAGTTAAAATGGGCTGGAATCATATTGGACGGCCCAGATGACGATACTGGGCCTAATTCGGATAGGTTGTAACGGGCCCTAGGTTAGCGGGATGTAAATGTGCTATATGCGAACAGGCCGTTAACAGGCTTTCCATGGGCCATCCCGCCACCTTTTGACCAAGTCAAATGGGACGGCCTTTTCACACGAATGGGCCTCTGTTGGGCGTACCATGTGTCGACGTATCATAGGCGCCTTCGGTCCAATGAATGGATGACATCTGTCCCAACGGTGAGCCGACACGTGTTTCCTCCACCCAATGATGATTTTACACGTGGAAAATCCCCATTGGTTGGTGCTGTTAATGGGTTATCGGATCCAAAACCGGCCTCGATAGCTTAACGACAAGCCGTTACGGTGGATGCCATGTGTCGGTCACCCTTGACGAAAGCACTTCTATGACGCATGATTTATCGTCATGGAAGTGGACACTTCCGTGATGATAATTTTGGTAATGTCATGGAACACTTCTAGGACAGCACAGGTATGA
Organism: Triticum aestivum; assembly: GCF_018294505.1. NCBI lineage: Eukaryota > Viridiplantae > Streptophyta > Magnoliopsida > Poales > Poaceae > Triticum > Triticum aestivum. The sequence continues at coordinate 578,215,123 of NC_057795.1, forward strand.
CTATCTTGATTCTGTCATAAAATCATCACGGATGTACATGCATGACAGAAAACGTGACCTACTGTGACAAACACGTATCATCACAGAAGTGTATTTTTTGTAGTGCGTGAGGTTACCGGAACCCCCCGGGGAGTTGTTGGGCCTTAGTGGGCCTTAGTGGGAAAAGGAGGCAGCAGCTAGGAGGTGGCGTGCGCCCCCCAGCCCAGTCCGAATTGGACAAGGGGTTGGGGGCACGGCCCCCCTTCTCCCTTCCTTTCCCCCTCTCCTCTAGGTGGAATCTTACTAGGACTTGGAGTCCTAGTAGGACTCCCCTCTATAGGCGCGCCCTGCAAGGGCCGGCCAGCCTCCCCTCCCTCCTTTGTATCGGGGGCCGGGGGCACCCTAGAACACACCAAGTCTTCTCTTAGCCGTGAGCGGTGCCCCCTCCACAGTTACACACCTCGATCATATCGTCGTAGTGCTTAGGCGAAGCCCTGTGTCGGTAACATCATCATCACCGTTGCCACGTCGTTGTGCTGACGGAACTCACCCTCATCCTCAATTGGATCAAGAGCACGAGGGACGTCATCGAGCCGAACGTATGCTGAACGTGGAGGTGTCGTATGTTTGGTACTTGGATTGGTTGGATAGCGAAGAAGTTCGACTACATCAATCGCGTTACTAAACGCTTCTGCTTTCGGTCTATGAGGGTATGTGGACACACTCTCCCCTCTTGTTGCTATGCATCTCCTAGATAGATCTTGCGTGATCGTAGGAATTTTTTTGAAATTACCGCATTCCCCAACAGTGGCATCCGAGCCAGGTTTATGCGTAGATGTTTTTATGCACGAGTAGAACACAAAGAGTTGTGGGCGATAATAGTCCTACTGCTTACCACCAACGTCTTACTTTGATTCGGTAGTATTGTTGGATGAAACGGCTCGGACCAACATTACATGACCGCGTTCATGAGACTCGTTCTACCGACGTGCTTTTGCACATAGGTGGCTGGCGGGTGTGTGTTTCTCCAACTTTAGTTGAATCGAGTTTGACTACGGCCGGTCCTTGTTGAAGGTTAAAACAACATACTTGACGAAAAATCATTGTGGTTTCGATGCATAGGTAAGAACAGTTCTTGCTAGAAGCCCATAGCAGCCATGTAAAACTTGCAACAACAAGGTAGAGGACGTCTAACTTGTTTTTGCAGGGCTTGCTATGATGTGATATGGTCAAGACATGATGTGATATAAATTGTTGTATGAGATGACCATGTTTTGTAACAGAGTTATCGGCAACTGGAGGAGCCATATGGTTGTCGCTTTATTGTATGCAATGCAATCGTCATGTAATTGTTTTAGTTTATCACTAAGCGGCAGCGATAGTCATAGAAGCAATAGTTGGCGAGACGACAACGATGCTACGATGGAGATCAAGGTGTTGCGCCGGTGATGATGGAGATCATGATGATGCTTCGGTGATGGAGATCATGAGCACAAGATGATGATGGCCATATCATGTCACATATTTTGATTGCGTGTGATGTTCATCTTTTATGCATCTATTTTGATTAGTACGGCAGTAGCATTATAAGATTATCTCTTACTGAATGTCAAGGTATAAGTGTTCTCCCTGAGTATGCATCGTTGCTAAGTTTGTTGTGCCGAGACACCACATTATGATCGGGTGTGATAAGCTCTTCGTTCACATAAAACGGGTGCAAGCCAGTTTTGCACACGTAGAATACTCGGGTTAAACTTGACAAGCCTAGCATATGCAGATATGGCCTCGGAACACTCGAGACCGAAAGGTCGAGCATGAATCATATGGTAGATATGATCAACATAGAGATGTTCACCATTGAAAACTACTCCATCTCACGTGATGATCGAACATGGTTTAGTTGATATGGATCACATGATCATTTAGATGACTGGAGGGATGTCTATCTAAGTGGGAGTTCTTAAGTAATATGATTAATTTAACTTTAATTTATCATGAACTTAGTTCTGGTAGTATTTTGCAAATTATGTTGTAGATCAATAGCTCGTGTTGTAGCTTACCTTTATTTTTGATATGTTCCTAGAGAAAAATAAGCTGAAAGATGATAGTAGCAATGATCCGGACTGGGTCCGTGATCTGAGGTTTATCCTCATTGCTGCACAAAAGATTATGTCCTTGATGCACCGCTAGGTGACAGACCTATTGCAGGAGCAGACGCAGACGTTATGAACGTTTGGCTAGCTCAATATGATGACTACTTGATAGTTTAGTGCACCATGCTTTACGGCTTAGAACCGGGACTTCAAAAACATTTTGAATGCCATAGAGCATATGAGATGTTCCAAGAGATGAAATTAGTATTTCAGACTCATGCCCATGTTGAGAGGTATGAGACCTTCGACAAGTACTTCGCCTAAAAGATGGAGGAGAATTGCTCAGTTAGTGAGCATGTATTCAGAATGTATGGGTACTACAATCGCTTGAATCAAGTGGGAGTTAATCTTCCAGATAAGATGGTGATTGACAGAGTTCTCTAGGCACCATCACCAAGTTACTGGAACTTCGTGATGAACTATAGTATGCAAGGGATGACGAAAACGATTACCAAGCTCTTCGTAATGCTGAAATCGACGAAGGTAGAAATCAAGAAAAATCATCAAGTGTTGATGATTGATAAGACCACTAGTTTCAAGTAAAGGGCAAAGGGAAAGAAAGGGAACTTCAAATAGAATGAAAAGCAAGTTTTCACTCCCATGAAGAAGCCCAAAGCTAGACCTAAGCCTGATACTCAGTGCTTCTACTACAAAGGAAATGGTCACTCGAAGCGGAGCTACCCCAAATATTTGGTGGAAAAGAGGGATGGCAAAGTGAACAAAGGTATATTTGATATACATGTTATTGATGTGCACCTTGCTAGTGATTCATAGTAACCTCTGGGTATTCGATACTTGTTCAGTTGCTAACATTAGTAACTTGAAACAGGAATAAATAGAGACTAGTTAAGGATAAAGTGACGATGTATGTTGGAAGTGGTTCCTATATTGATATGATCATCATCACACACTCCCTATACTTTAGGGATTAGTGTTGAACCTAAATAAATGTTATTTGGTGTTTGTGTTGAGCATGAATATGAATAGATCATGTTTATTGCAATACGTTTATTCATTTAAGACAGAGAATACTTGTTATTCTGTTTACATGAATAAAACCTTCTATGGTCATACACCCAACGTTGATGGTTTATTGAATCTCGATCGTGGTAATACACATATTCATAATATTGATGCCAAAAGATGCAAAGTTGATAATGGTAGTGCAACTTATTTGTGGCACTGCCGTTTGGGTCATATTGGTGTAAAGCACATGAAGAAACTCCATAAATATGGACTTTTGGAAGCACTTGATTATGAATCATTTGATACTTGCGAACTGTGCCTTATCGGCAAGATGACTAAAACTCCGTTCTCCAGAACAATGGAACGAGATAGTGACTCATTGGAAATAATGCATACCGATGTATGTGGTCCAATGAGTGTTGATGCTCGTGGCAGGTATCGTTGTTTTCTGACCTTCACAGATGATTTAAGCAGATATGGGTATATCTACTTAATGAAACACATGTTTGAAACATTTGAAAAGTTCAAAGAATTTCATATTGAAGTAGAGAATCATCGTAACAAGAAAATAAAAGTTTCTACAATCTGATCGTGCAGGGGAATATTTGAGTTACGAGTTTGGACTTCATTTAAAACAATGTGGAATAGTTTCACAACTCATGCAACCTGGAACACCAGAGCGTAATGGTTTGTCCGAACGTTGTAACCGCACTTTATTGGATATGGTGTGATCTATGATGTCTCTTACCGATTTACCACTATCATTTTGGGGTTATGCATTAGAGACAACTGCATTCACTTGAAACAGGGCATTGTCAAAATCCGTTAAGATGACACTGTATGAACTATCGTTTGGCAAGAAACCTAAGCTGTCGTTTCTTAAGTTTGGGGCTGCGATGCTTATGTGAAAAACTTCAACCTGGTAAGCTCGAACCCAAATCGGAGAAGTGTGTCTTCATAGGATACCCAAAGGAAACTGTTGGGCACACCTTCTACCATAGATCCGAAGGCAAGATATTAGTTGCTAAGAATGGATCATTTCTAGAGAAGGAGTTTCTCTCAAAAGAAGTGAGTGGGAGGAAAGTAGAACTTGATGAGCTAATTTTACCTTCTCCCGAATTGGAAAGTAGTTCATCACAAAAATCGGTTCAAGTGATTCCTACACCAATTAGTGAGGAAGCTAATGATGATGATCATGAAACTTCTGATCAAGTTACTACCGAACCTCGTAGGTTAACCAGAGTACGGTCTGCACCAGAGTGGTACGGTAATCCTATTCTGGAAGTCATGTTACTAGACCATGATGAACCTATGAACTATGTGGAAGCAATGATGAGCCCAGATTCCGCGAAATAGCTTGAGGCCATGAAATCTGAGATGGGATCCATGTATGAGAACAGAGTGTGGACTTTGGTGGGCTTGCCCGATGATCGGCAAGCCATAGAAAATAAATGGATCTTCAAGAGGAAGACGGACGCTAATAGTAGTGTTACTATCTACAAAGCTCGACTTGTCGCAAAAGGTTTTCGACAAGTTCAAGGTGTTGACTACAATGATATTTTCTCAACTGTAGCGATGCTTAAATCCCTCTGAATCATGTTAGCAATTGCCATATTTTATGAAATCTGGCAAATGGATGTCAAAACTGCATTCCTAAATGGATTTCTGGAAGAAGAGTTGTATATGATGCAGCCAGAAGGTTTTGTCGATCCAAAGGGTGCTAACAAAGTGTGCAAGCTCCGACGATCCATTTATGGACTGGTGCAAGCCTCTCAGAGTTGGAATAAACGCTTTGATAGTGTGATCAAAGCATATGGTTTTATACAGACTTTTAGAGAAGCTTGGTTTTACAAGAAAGTGACAGGGAGCTCTATAGCATTTTCTAATATTATATGTGGATGACATATTGTTGATTGGAAATGATATAGAATTTATGAATAGCATAATGGGATACTTGAATAAGAGTTTTTCAATGAAAGACCTCGGTGAAGCTGCTTACATATTGGGCATCAAGGTCTATAGAGATAGATCAAGACACTTAATTGGACTTTCACAAAGCACATACCTTGATAAAGTTTTTGAAAAAGTTCAAAATGGATCAGTCAAAGAAAGGTTCTTGCCTGTGTTACAAGGTGTAAAATTGAGTAAGACTCAAAGCCCGAACACGGCAGAAGATAAAAAGAGAATGGAAGTCATTCCGTATGCCTCAGTCATAGGTTCTATAAAGTATGCTATACTATGTACCAGACCTATTGTGTACCTTGCCATGAGTTTGGCAAGGGGGTACAATAGTGATCTAGGAATAGATCACTAGATAGCGGTCAAAATTATCCTTAGTAAGGACTAAGGAAATATTTCTCGGATATGGAAGTGATAAAGAGTTCATCGTAAAGAGTTACGTCGATGCAAGCTTTTACACCAGTCCAGATGACTTTGAGTCTCAATCTGGATATATATTGAAAGTGGGAGCAATTAGCTAAAGTAGCTCCTAGCAGAGCATTGTAGACATAGAATATTTGCAAAATACGTACGACTCTGAATGTGACAAACCAGTTGACTAAACTTCTCTCACAAGCAAAACATGATCACACCTTAGTACTCTTTGGGTGTTAATCACATACAGGTGTGAACTATCGATGTTAAATCACATGGCGATTCAAACTAGATTACTGACTCTAGTGCAAGTGTGAGACTGAAGGAAATATGCCCTAGAGGCAATAATAAAGTTGTTATTTATATTTCCTTATATCATGATAAATTTTTATTATTCATGCTAGAATTGTGTTAATCGAAAACTTAGTACATGTGTGAATACATAGACAGAACATAGTGTCCCTAGTATGCCTCTACTTGACTAGCTCGTTAATCAAATATGGTTATGTTTCCTAACCATAGACATGTGTTGTCATTTGATGAACGGGATCAAATCATTAGGACAATGATGTGATGGACAATACCCATCCGTTAGCTTAGCATTATGATCGTTACAGTTTCATTGCTACTGCTTTTTTCATGACTTATACACGTTCCTCAGACTATGAGATTATGCAACTCCTGAATACCAGAGGAACACCTTGTTTGCTATCAAACGTCACAACATAACTGGGTGATTATAAAGATGCTCTACAGGTGTCTCCGAAGGTGTTTGTTGGGTTGGCATAGATCAAGATTAGGATTTGTCACTTCATGTATCGGAGAGGTATCTCTGGGCCCTCTCGGTAATGCTCATCACTATAATCCTGGCAAGCAATGTAACTAATGAGTTAGTTATGGGATGAAGCATTACGGGACGAGTAAAGAGACTTGCCGGTAACGAGATTGAACTAGGTATAATGATACCAACGATCGAATCTCGGGTAAGTAACATACAGATGACAAAGGGAACAACGTATGTTGTTATGCGGTTTGACCGATAAAGATCTTTGTAGAATATGTAGGAGCCAATATGAGCATCAAGGTTCCGCTATTGGTTATTGATCAGAGATGTGTCTCGGTCATGTCTACATAGTTCTCGAACCCGTAGGGTCCGCACGCTTAACGTTCGATGAGGATTCGTATTATGAGTTATGTGTTTTTGATGACTAAAGTTTGTTTGGACTCCCGGATGAGATCATGGACTTGACGAGGAGTCTCAAAATGGTCAAGACATAAAGATTGGTATATTGGAAGGCTATATTCGGACATCAGAAAGGTTCCGAAGAAGTTCGGGTATTTTCCAGAGTACCGAGAGGTTATCGGAACCCCCCGGGGAGTTGTTGGGCCTTAGTGGGCCTTAGTGGGAAAAGGAGGCAGCAGCCAGGAGGTGGCAC